>NC_091792.1:31219444-31520555 GCF_041296235.1 Equus asinus
ATGCTAATATGTCTACCTAACTCCAAGGAGCAAGTATTTGACTTCTGTCCCAGTCTGTTTCTCTCTGCAATTCTTTCTTTTTGTTATTTGGGTGAAAGTCAGGAGAAGACTCTGTGAGCAGCAATAATCTCTGTCTCATTGCTTTATGCTTAACACTGAATCACCTTTCTCTTCCCTATCCCATGGTAGGGTTCTGACCCAAGATACTAATAACCAACTGTAGCATCAACATGTATTTGAAATAAATCTAATGTGATATAACATAGGCCTGCTTTATTATCTGCCATCAAGGGGCCTTAATAGTTATCTGTTTTGAGGAAAGGATATAAGGAAACAGTTTGTCAAGGATTTTTACCACATTTTAATTGTGATTCTTATAATTAAACTAGGACTTGCAAGTCCTTATTAGACCTTTGGTACTTTCTCACTATTTCCAATATAAGTGACTAGAAAAATGTGAGAGCATGATTTCACCATATAATCTTTATTTACCTAGAAAATTCTAATCCTTTCAAATAAATCGTATTTAAAAATTTTTAATATAAAATAACACAGGCTTGGCTATATTCATAGCAATAAAATATAGACTTCAATAGCCACTTATGAGATATGGTTTTGTTTTTTTTTTAAAGATTTTATTTTTTCCTTTTTCTCCCCAAAGCCCACTGGTACATAGCTGTATATTCTTCGTTGTGGGTCCTTCCAGTTGTGGCATGTGGGACGCTGCCCCAGCGTGGCTTGATGAGCAGTGTCATGTCTGCGCCCAGGATTCGAACCAACGAAACACTGGGCCGCCTGCAGCGGAGCACGCGAACTCAACCGCTCGGCCATGGGGCCAGCCCCATGAGATATGGTTTTTAAAAAGAACGAATATTCTTTAAAATGCATTGTCACTATTATGTGCAACTATCCTGCTAAGGATATTTAGAGTTCTAAATTTAAAATCAAGAGGAGGCAGGGGCAACTGTATCAGAGTAGACAGGTGGGGTCTTGATTTCTGTATTTCTACAATTGTTTTGAACTATATAAACTTAACACACTCGATTGACATTTGATTTCTTTAAATTCTCATTTTTATTTTTTTAAATTCAATCAAGATAAAAGCAAATAGCTTTACATTTTTCAATTAAAATGCAAAACATTAACAAAAGCAATATTTCATTAATAGATTTAGAGAAGAGAGGAAAACGAAATAGAGACAGAAGTAAAAGGTTTTGAAAAATGTCAAAGGGGATTTTTCTATATTTCTTCATTTTAAGAATATTATCGTGGTCCTCGGTTTGCAAAGAGGATATTGAAACTGAGTTATCAGTCTACAGAAACTCTATTAATAATAAAGTCAATGTTCCTACAGAATGTTAAATTTGCACACTATGGGTGCTGTGTATTCATCAAGGCAGGCAATCATCCATTCACAGGTAAGTTGTGAATAAGCCATATTTGGTCTGCACACACATTTCAAAAAAATATTTCAGAAATGTATGGAATTAATGGGAAAACTGTTTTATATATTCAAACAGTAAAATTACATATAGTAAGAGAAAATACGTTTGTAGTTTTCACATGTGCATTTTTCATTTATCTATTTGCGTAACTGAACGATATGTATGTAATGACATATGTATGTGTTCCTGCGTTGTCAGATAGCCTTGGTAAATGATCAAACTACTGTTGTGCTATCACATTATTAGTAAAATAGCAAAAATAACATATGACCTACCTTTGTGAAAATTTTGTGAGAATTAATAACTATAGTAGTCTTTGAAGATATAAAGAGCAGCCGCACTGGGGAAAGAACTATTAAAAACAACCTTCATGTAATGCAGTATGGTGCTAAGTGGGACCTGTGTAAATGAGCTGCCTGAAAGCAACGTTTCACATTGTTACCTTTGATGTTCTTCCCTGGGGCTCCAAGAGGGCATGAAGGGAACCTAAAGCAGCTTTCCTCTACCCTGCTCTTGGTAAATTATTTTATATAGACTCATGGTAAATTATCCATTTCTTTTTCCCAGAAGAGAGGAAGTAATACTGTATTATAATTAAAGCACTGGCAATAGGAGAAAGGCTCTTTTTTAAACACTATTGATAGAGATTGAATAGAATATACTAGAAGATCCATTAACTTGAACTCCAAATTACATGAGCAACACTGAGAAGTAACTACAAATGTGGCATTCATCATAGAGATCTCCAACGTGTGCCTTTCCTGATGAAAAGATCCTTTCCTTAGGGTCTAGATGTTTAAAAAAATTCGTAAGTTCATGTGAGCTATGCCTGAATGGTTGCCAGATAAGAACTTAAAAAACACAGGCACGATTCTCTCCCTTTCATTGTAGAAACCTGGGGTGGGAAAGCAGGCAGATCTTCCACCCTGAGGGTGCCAGTAAATGAGAAAGAACCTCCAAATATAGCTCATTACCCAAGAGCAATCCATCAGTAAAAAATTCTACGCCAATATCTAAATTAACAAACACATTTACAAGCTCATTAATTGAACAATATGTCCAGGAGCCTTACTAAGGCTGTGAGTCAGAAATCTAACCACATTCTGTTGAAACTATCTATCACTAACGCAGCAATTCAAAACCCTGATAGATATGGGTGATTGGCATTGTAACACGCAGTATCAAGAAAATCATAGGCATTTTGTTTTAACCTCAAAGTGTCAAATACATCCATGATTTACAAGAAAAGCCAATGAGTAAGATACTTTCTCACTGAGTGCATCTTCTTCCAGTTTGCGTTCTAGTCTATTGTTAGAACTACCAACAACGCTGAAAATGCCTAATCCCCCGGATAATGGAGGATGACATCTGTTAACCCAAAGTGCAGAGGTTGCACACTACATAGTAGATACCAAATAATGCTTGCTGGTCCTCATGGTGACAGTGAATAAGATTTGACAGGAGAATGCTTACTGTTGCAGCCAGCCACATGATTTCTACATTCTTTCTTTTTTTGGCTTGGATATTTTGATGGAGATTTTCTAGTAATCCTTTTAAATCATTTTGTTCTTGAAAATGTGAAATGTCTGAAAAAAAAAAGAAAGGAGAAAAAAAGAAACAGTGTTAGGATTAGGCTTCCCATGGTTTTTTCCTCAATATATGTGCAAATGCAATTTCTGTAACAACAAATGCCATTTGGAGCAGAGTATCTAAGGATAATCATACTTATTAATCCCTCCTGTTTTATTCTTTACTTAGAAATATGCCTCAGTTTCCCACATTCTGCATTCTGTGTAACTGTGGTAATGTCAACTAGTCATATAATACTGCTATGCTAACAAGGAAAACATTTCTGATGATGATGGCTGCTGCCTCACTTCAACTAAAGCATGACAGAGATGAAATATGAGATATACTGAGTAGTTAGTCTGAATCGAGAGACTATATTAAACTGAGTCTCTCATGGGAGGGAGAAATCTGAAAGTTCAAATAAAACACATGAAGTCAGTTTCTGTATAGCATGATTCCTCAACCTTGGCACTCTTGACATCTTGGACTGGATGACATTTTGTCGTGGAGAGTGCGCCTCTATTCTGCACTGTAGGATGTTAAGCAGCATCCTTGATTTTTACCATTTAGTAGCCAGTAGTACCCTTCCTGTGACAATCAAAAATGTCTCCAAACATTGCCAAATGTTTCCTGAGGGCAAAACCTATCCTGGTCGAGAAGAATTGCTATGAAGAAGCACAAGTATGGCATGATAAGAAACACAACCTGAGAGACAACAGTTAGTTATATGAGATAATTGGCTAGAGAGCAGGAAATGACTGATTGCTCAGATCTCTATGTACTAATAAGTAGAGCATGAGTGATAAATGGCATACATTTTATATTAAAAACTAAGGCAATGCACAGTATAACACATGTCTCTCTGAGACTTGGTGAGACAGGATTCAAGATTAGAATATAGAGATGGAAAAAAAAGGCTTTCTAAGAGAGTTGTTGGGTTAATACTGTACAGTACGAAAATACACTCTACTGTTGAATCCACAAACTGAAGGATGAAGAATTTCTAAGAGTTGCACTTGAGACCCAAAACAGGAGAAAATAAATAAGAACAACATAGACTATACCTAGGCTATCCAGTTACATCAAAGAAATAGGTGATACAATCCTGAATCAGATCACAAAAATGACACAAATAAACTTTAATAATAATAAGGCTGTGTACTTTCCAAAATTGTACCAGATATTTCATTTTATTAGAATAATACATCTGAGAAGTTCTTCACTTTAGCTCCAGAGAGTAGAGGAAGTATCCTAATGAACTATACTAGCAATCTATATCTATCAAAGAATGGAAGTGGTTGGTAAAATGGAAATGTCTATTGAAAATAATCATACATCATCTTGAATTTCATGATCATAGAATAGAGGAAGGTCAGATGCAATCCAAATGTATATCTTGTGCTAGGAAAGTGAAATTCAAAATATTCACATAATATATATGCATGATTCTACTGTATTCATTCCTAAATGGAAGACCTGTCAAAAGTGAAACCCTTAGTATGTAACTATAGGTAATTTTCATAAGAAAGAGAAGGTTTGACTAAAGACATAACATTGCTAAGTAGGAGACTCTATGCTATACAGAGATTTCAACAGGACATAGCCCAAGGAGAAAGGGAAGGAGGCATAATGTAGTATGTCTTGAAGAGATTTACAAAACCAGCTCAACACTCTACAACTAACCAAAGAAAGTAAGGACAATAATGGTGCTTTTTAATTGCTATGTATATCATATGAACAATAAGAAGTCAGGTCTACCATCACTACTCTTGATGTTGATAAATGGCAACTAAAACATAACCCAAAGTAATCCATAAATTAGAATTATAAGCAGCCATTTAAAATTATGTACAGGTATATCATGGACGTAGAAAGTGTCCTTCACATTGTGGAAAGGACAGTAGATTAATGAATGAATTTATATTTATGTGTCACTGAAGGACAAGGGCACGTTCTGAGAAATGCATCATCAGGCGATTTCGCCATTGTGCAAACATCATAGAGTGTACTTAGACACACCTAGATGGTATAGCCTACTACACACCTAGGCTAAATAGTACTAATCTTATGGGAGTACAGTCATATATGCAGTCTGTCATTGACTGAAATGTCACTATGTGGTGCATGACTGTCTTCATTTAACACTCTGAATATGTGCTTGCATATGCATGTTTACCTTTCTTTATATGTGTATGTAGGCAGAGTAAGACATCGCTTTAGATATTAACAGTAGTCATCTTTAGGTTGTAGGATTTAGGTGATTTTTCAACTGCCTTTTTATGTCATTTGAGACATTTACAATGAGCATGTATTGTCTTTCAATACTAAAGTTATTTTAAGAGCAAGAGAGGACAGAATATACACATTAGAAAAGGAAAGAACCAAAATTCTTATGATTTAAAGACATGACCTCAAAAACTCCACATTCTAGTATGGTGGGATAGATTTTTAAAACATTATGAACTGCAGTAAAGTGTACTGTGGACTATGACATGTCAGTAAAGAAAATAATAGGGGCTGAAGATAAGGAGTGGTCAATTCTATGAAGACTAATTGTGTGTGGAAGGGCTTCTAGCAAAGGTAATGCTTTGTGGCTCCTGAGAGCATTTAAGACTGAGGGGAAAATGTCACCAAAGTCATGAAGACATAAGGCACTACTGTAGACACAGAAAGTTTGTAGTTCACTATACTCTTAGAGTGCACGGACCCAGAAACAAGAATTGTGAAGGGCCTGTTTTGCCATACCGAGAAATCTTGGCTTCATCCTAAAAAAGGGAGCACCTGGTGAATTTTAAATAGGAACATAACCACATCTGAGAAGTCCCCGAGATACTTTCTGAAGTCACCTGGTATAAATGGTTTTCAATGGTTTTGATAGAAATACAGAATAAGAATTTTACTTTACATAATGCTCCACAGCAGTCATACACACACACACAAACACACACATCCATCTCTAGCAAAAGATGTACGAAATAATACTTACCTTTAGTGAATATAATGTACCCTGAATATATTCTGCTCTATTCCATGCTATTTTTTTTGAATGTTGGTCTCAACCCACCAAAGTGATTTAACAACCCATAGGGTCAACACAAAAAATTTGCAAAGCACTGATTTAGGGCAACCTCATGTCCAAGATTCTTAGGTGACTTTTTCACAAGTTTCACAGTTAGAGGAAAAGTCAAGTCAAAAACAGTCTACCAACTCCTATGCCAGTAATTTCTTCCAAATCTGTGTTAGTGTCTTCACAATTAGCTAGTAGTACTAAAAAGCAGCTCCACTATTAACACAATGGACCAGCTTCTTCAGAATTCTGAGACTCCAGAAGAAAGCATCATGATTTTTAAAAATAATTTAGTTTCATTGTTGACACTGAGATTTTTTTAATCAGCCATTTGAAACAGACTATAAGGTTCCTAAGTATAATTAGCAAATGGCCATCCTTCGCCCTTTTCTATCCTATAAAGATAGTGCTTTAGGATAGACAGACATGATGTCCCATAGTAATTTCACCCCCTATCCCCGTGGCATGCTTTTTATAAGGAAATCATTTTGATCTGTTTAAATTTTCTGACCACTACTATACTTCTATATCTGTAATGATAAAATTTGCTTTATTCAGAGCACACTCCTATCAATGCAATACTTTGGGTGTGGCCAATTTTTTTTCAACCTGACAAAAATCCTGCAGGTCACAGAAATTCAGATTTGGTTCCAGAAAGAAGTATCATCGGTCAGGACTACTTTTTGGACTAATAGATGAGATTTCAAGATATAATGATAGATTCTGATATAACAACTGAAAATGATGGCATAAGTGCGACATGGATTGGTTGTAGATTTAGAATGAGTCTCCTGAAACATAAATATAGTCAGTAAGTCTTGCTTTTGCTACTCACTTCACATTACTCTAACACCAAATTTAGACAGGGCAATTGAATCTCTATGCCTATCTCCACAGAAGTAGTCTTTTGTTTTCAAATGGTGTTCAACAAAGCAATCAGAAGGTGAAAGGTGTGAGAATGTTCATTGTGTTACTGATTATAATATTAGACAACAGCCAAAAAATCTAAATCTCATAAAGAGAACAGATAAACTGTTACATATTCATGCAATGTACTCACACAATAGGCAAGATGAATAAACAAATGCTATATGTATTAACATGGATATATACTAAAACTACGCTAAGCAAAAAAAAATGCAAATTATAAGAGGATTCATACAAGATAACAGCAATAATATAAAGCTAAATGTGCAAAACTGTACCACGTTTTCCATAGATACATACGTTTGGAGTAAAAACTTGTATGAAAATGTGAAACACCAAATTCAAGATATTGATTTCCTCAGAAGAGAGGAGGTTAGGGGTAGGAACTGGAAAGGGTACAATGGGGGCTTCCCTCTGTCTGGAAATATTTCTTTCTTACAAAATTTCTGAGGCTGAGGGATGGGTTCCTGAGAGTTTGTTACCTTATGTTCTATTCACTTTTGTTTGTTTGAAACTTTCATAATTCTTTTTAAAGAAAGCACTGAGCCAAGATTCCAGGAAAATGATTTCTCCTGCCAACTCTGCACCTGCTTTGATGTGTGGTCTTAGGCGAGTTGCTTAACCCTCCACCCCTATTTTCTCAACTGCAAAACGAGGACAAGAACCCTGTCATGGTTCATCGACTTGTAGTGGAAAACAATTAATAAAAGTCTTGGCAGAAGAAGCTACATTATTAAATTCTGTGTCAACTCTGAAAAACAGAGGACAACATTAATAGCTCTTAAGAAAGAGTTCATAGCCTCAGATAGGAAGCCTACTTTCTCAGGCAAAAGTCAGAATTTATCCAAAATAGGAAATGTTCTCTCACACACATGAAGGCACACAAAACAATCACAATCGCAAATATTCACAAATTCAGTGACTGTTCTCCCATCACTCCCCGTTAGAACAGAATAGCCAAGTTCAGGGTTACTTTTTAGTACCCATTTTCTCCTTATTTTTTCAAACGGGTTTTCTTTAACAACAAGAGTTCTGAATACAATGTAGACCTGAATGAAACCCAGGGTGCTGACAAGTGAACAGGAAAGGGGCCATGACTCTCAGCTGATTGAACTGCGATGCTAATGAGGCCAAGGCAAGAGCTTCATCACCTCATGGTGAAATGATTTTCTATGGCCAGAGAGTGTTCCAAGATGAAATGGCAATTACGGCCGCCTTCCCAGCACCTATTCCACCCATTTCTCACTGCGTAGTAGGCACAAAATTTATGTAGGATCAATCGCACCTTGACTCTGAAGTCAATGGGTGTAATCCCATCCCCCTTGAAATCAGGACTAGTTCAGGGATGGGCATCTAAATCCAAGACAATCAGAACTTGACTCTGACCTCAGGAACTATTTCAAAGGTATGCAAGTAACCTATGCTGCTCCAGCTGAGTGACGCTCAGGACTCTGTAAAGTGGAAGAAGGAAGAAAAGCTCTCTTCATCTCTTTGGTTGAGCATGCAGTGGAGCATGAGAATAATTGCTCATGCCAGCCATCTCTTAATCATGAGGAGACTAGACATAGGATAAAATCAACAAGAAGAGTGGCAGAGTAATGAAACAGGGCAGGAGAATGTTTTTTAAATACTGCTAAGCCACTGAACCAATCCTTACTTGAAGGGTTGCATGGCTTACCACTGGAATTTTCAGTTTTGTTAGTCAAATACATTTTCTTTATTGCTCAAGCCAGTTTGAGTCTGGGTTTCTGTCACTTGCAACCAAAAACATTCAAAGGTAAATATGTGGTTATATTGGCATTTTTAACATTAGCCAGCCATATTGCAAAGGTGTATTGTTGCTTTAGATGCAAAGAAATGGCAAATAAGTAAGAGTATTTCTGGAAAGCAGCACATCAGTCACTTCTACAGTGACAGTTTTAAAGCATGGCCCCACATTCTTTGACACTCCTTCTATTGAGAGGTGGAGTTATGTACATTCACCTGGAATCTGAGTGGGCTTGTGACTGTCTTGACTAATAGAGTCTGGTAGAAGTGATGCTACGTGACTATGGAGGCCAGATCATAAATGACAGCTCCTGCCTGATTCTCTTGGAACTTTGTTGTCTGTATTCCCTTTTTTGGGGATGCTCTCTAGAGAACCCAGGCAGTATGCTGGGAGAAGTCCAAGCCTCACGGTGGGTCCCGCTTAGGTACTCCAGTCAACAGTTTCAGCTAAGCTCAGCCTTTGAGTCATTCTAGCCCAGGTGGCACAATGTGAGTGCAGAAGCCTGCAGATGACTCCAGTTCCCAGTCATTTAAGTGAACCTTATCCATTCTTCTTTCTAGCTCAGGTCCAAGATATCATGCAGAGGAGACAAATCATCTCACTTGCCCTGTCTGAAGACCTAACCCACAGGATCTGTGAGCATAAATAAAATGGTTCTGATTCTATATCACTAAACTTGGGATAATTTGTTACCTAGCAACAAATAATCAGAACAACTACAATAAAAACAACTTAGAAGGGCTTGTACTTTTAAGTACGAAAAAATGAACACATGAAGAACAATGCTTTCATAGTCTATCCTTGTTAGTGCTATATTCTGAAACACCAAGTCTTTTCTATAATTATTCTGAAACAATTATAGTTAAGTGTACTAGCAAACAAATGCAATTAGGTGAAAGCCACTGAAATGTCTTAAAACTGGAAATTATGTTCTTTTAGATGCTGTAAAATTTTGAGAAATATAAAGGAGAAAGCCCCACTGAAACCACTTTATTTAAATTGTATTTCCAATTTCCAATTTATGAAAAAGGCAATATAAGAAATCAAATATCAAATTCCCAACCTGATCAGAGCCGAATAATATTTTTGACCTATACACTTTCATTGTTTCCTCTTAAACGAATTTCAAGATTGCATCACCCATAGCAAAGGAAAAGCAAACTTTAAAAGTAATTGTTAAAATACATTAAAACCAATGTATCAAAAATTCTTTTGGAATTTCCTCACTCACCATTTGTATATTGAAGGGTATGGAACTTGGTGTTCAAGGAAAAGAGTAGGATTATAACATATTAATCTTTTTTCCTATATTCATTTGTTTAAAGAAATCAATTGTGATTTGATTTCAGAATCTCCAAACAATTTAAAGTCATGTCAAAGGGTTGGGAGACGGTTCGTAGGTAGATTACTCTCAAAAACCTAAATTCTGGTCTCCTCAAGATGCCCAAGATAGTTTTATGGATAGACAACAGAAAATCTGAGCATGAAAAGGGGCTTGACACCAATCCCCAGTTCAGTCTCCTTGTGAGCCCAGATGTACTATGTGGACTAATTTTGCCTGCATTCAAATGGCCTAGGTCCTTAGCACTAAAGGGAGTTGGACGGCCACCTTTTTTCTTCTCCCAGGTCATCTTCCAAGTCCCTGCATTTTACCCCAACAAGAGTGATAGCAAGAAAAGTCCTGTTGAAAGCATACATTAAATGCAAAAGTCTGAAAACCAAAGCAAGGATGGGTTTCTCAAAGCTTAGGACAGAGGGGGAAGCAGCTTTTGAGGTCATTCTAGTGCCTCACCTCGTTGCCCATGCAAGAGGCAGGCTGCCAGGGAAATATACCAAGGTCAAATGGTAGCCCAGAGAGGCAGATGCATAACAAGGCCTTTTCTAAAAAAGAAGGGCTCACTTCTTCCATGCTCCTTCTCTTTCTGATAATGTGGAAGGAAGTGATTCCCAAACTGCCAAAATGACAGCCAAGATAAGGGAGATAGTCATAAAGACTGGGCTTTTTTCCAAAAGCCACAGTCTCCGCATCATCGCTTTAGGTTTCTGGAGGCAAGTAAGCATGAGATCTTGAATACTTCATACTGTATAGAATAAAATAAATAACTCCTGAGGTGTTAAGAAAGGTATAAATGAGGTAAAATAAAGGAAGAAGATTATGGAAATAAAGCTGCTTTGGGAAGCTCCAAAATGAAAAGGAAAGAGTAATAAGAACATAAGACTTACATTTTATTCCATTCATATAGCTCCTTTTTTGGCTTGAAGTGACCTCTAGTTTGATAATCTGGGATTCTTAAATGTTTATAGTAGCAAAATGTATTAATCTATGTGTGTTGGCAGGCTTCTCTTTTCTGACCCAATCTGATGAAGATAATTTTGTCTTTGAGTCTTCCATTTCTCCCCCTTATCTGACTTAAGAGTTCTGCTTTCTCTGGAGTTTTGATATGCAGAATTGGAAGCATGAAGAAACAAAAGTAGAAGGAAAGGTGGGATGAAACAAAAGGACTTGCACTTGTGGTTTTGGGTGAAGTAGAATAGTAAGTAAAGAGTGAATGTTCACGAGAGTGATATGCTCAATAGTTGAGTGAACTAGAGAGTGTAAAAAAGGATTTAAGAAGTAAAATAAGGGCCAACCCCAGTTGCCTAGTGGTTAAATTTGGTGCACTCCACTTTGGCGGCCCAGATTTAGTTCCTGGGCACAGACCTACACCACTCATTAATGGCCATGTTGCAGTGGCAGCCTACATACAGAAAATAGAGGAAGTTTGACAACAGATGTTTGCTCAGTGTGAGTCTTCTTCAGCAGAAAACAGGAAGATTGGCAACAGCTGTTAGATCCAGGTTAATCTTCCTCAGTCAAAAAAAAAACAAAAAACAAAAAACCAACCAGGGGCTGGCCCCATGGTATGGTAGCTAAGTTTGGCACACTCTGCTTCAGTGGCCCAGGTTTGCGAATTCAGTTCCTGGGTGCAGACCTACACTACTCAGCCATGCTGCAGCAGCGACTCACATAGAAAATAGAGGAAGATTGGAATGGATGTTAGCTGAGGGCTAGTCTTCCTCAAGGAAAAAAGGAGGAAGATTGGCAACAGACGTTAGTTGAGGACAAATCTTTCTCAGCCAAAAAAAAAAAAAAAAGTAAAATAAGTTGTTGGTTGTCTCTTCTTTGATGTTTAACTAAAAGTTGGAAATGATTTTTAGTTCCCTTTAATTGTTGGACTGTTTATTGGATGCGATACTATGCTGAAACTGGAGTCATAAGAGACTGGTATTAATTCAGGTCAAATTCAGACATTTACTTCCAAAAGGGATGATGAGTCTTAAGATTTTTAATATCCACCTTACTCCTCACTGTGGTGCCAATGAACTTATCCTAATGGTGATGATCTCAGGGGCTCATTTCTTTCAGGGTATACCAAAAAGGAAAATATGCTTTTCTGAAAGATTACCAGAGAAGCAGTGACTATATGAAAAAAATCATTAAGGTTAATATAGATATTACAAGAAGAAAGAGAAGGAAAGAGGCTACTGAATGGAGAAGAGAGGCAGGTTGGCTCAAACTATAGGAAGATTTTTACAAGAAAATTTAACTGGACCAATAAGTTGACTTATTTGTAAACAGGAGAAATATAACTCTCTTGAGAAACTCAAAGTGCATACAATCATTATCTTATCCATCTCTCTAACATTCATAAGGCAGTATGACATCTTCTCATCACAGAAATTGACACAGGAAATATTAATTTCCTTTCTCTGGTGAGATAATGGTAGAATGTACTTTGAAGTACAGGTATAATCATATTAATTCTCCTTTAGCTGATAATGAAATGGAGGCATTCAAAACATCAAGTGACTCACCTAAGTGAGCTTTCAATTGAATTCATAATCTTTTGATTTCATGCCATTTTGTGCAGACTTACTAGACTGTTTTCCTGGGAGTCCAGCCAATCTTTGATGAGTGGTGTAATCTGGAATGCAAGACTTAGTCTAAATAGAGGAGAGGCCGAGTGAGAAGGAAAGAACGTAGAAAAATGTAAGGATGGCTAAAAGGCTAGAAATCTGAGTCTTTACACAAATTAGAGAAGAATTGGGCTAACCAAAAAAAATTGATGTATCTAATTTGTGAGGACCATGAAGTAACATAGAAGATGCAGAGATCAAGGCTGAGTTGAACAGAGAGGTGGCCATTTGTACGTGTGTTTGTGTGTGTGTCTATCTTTATTACTTGCAGTGTTCTTTCATTTGTTGGCTTAATCTGATCCACAAGTTAATGGATACCAAAAGTCTACATCTGTGGTTTTACCTGGACATACAAAATTAAAATTAAATATTGTTTTGCATCACTTTCCCTTTCAAAAAGACACAGGAGTGCTTCAAGAGACATAGTAGGCAAAAAGAAAAATTCTCTTAATTTTTGTCAATGTTAGAAAACATTAAGAACTTTGAGAGGTAAGTCAATCAGAGTTTCTTCTGCAATGAGTTGCAGATAAATTTGTAATTATAAGTATGTAGAAATTGTAAGCAGTAAATAAAGGCATGCTGCTGGAAATACTCAAATATTTTTAAATTTATAATTCTACATTTGGAAGATCAGAAACTCTATAACAGAAATGGAAGAGCAGTAGTATAAGTGAGAAGAACACTTAACTGGGAGTCAGAAAATAGGGAATTTAGTCCTTGTTCTGTCATAAGCTGGGTGTGTGAAGTTAACAAAATCTATCTTGAATCCCAAGCCCCCCATAGCAAATGATAGAGTAGGACCAGATCAGTATTTCTTAAACAATGTCCTGAGGAGTACTTATTAGCAAGATGCTAATGACTATTTTATATTTTTGTGTGTGGCCACTTAAGGCAATGAAAATTCTATTTTAAAGAAAGTTAAATAGGTTTAGATACTATAGATTAAGGTTATCAGCAAACTATGGCTTGCAGGCTAAACCCAGCCAATTCTGTGTTTTTGTAAATACGGCTTTTTTAGAACTCAGCAATGTTCATTAATTTACATATTGTCTATGGCTTATTTTGCACTACAATGGCAGAGTCTAGCAGAATCTAGCAGTTGTAACAGAGATCATATGGCCTTCAAAGCCTGAATTATTTACTTTCTGGTTCTTTACATAAAAAGTTTGCTGACTATGCTATAGACATTCTTAAAACTTTCAATGTGATAGCATGAATTCCAAAATAATTTTGCTGTAGAATCCTTTTATTGCCCAACAATCAGTAGCAGAAAGTGTTCCTTGGAATAGATTATATTGTTTTCAAGATCCAATAGCTTCCTATTGATTCTAATTCTTTAAAACATTGAACTAGAGAATTCAGTCAAGATGGTGGTGTTGGCAGAGTCTGAACTCACCTCCTCCCACAGACACAGAAAATTTACAAACTACTCTTGGAACAATTATCTCTGAGAGAGAATTGAAAACTGGATGAAAAGAACCCCTACAACAAGGGACAGTCCTGATCAAGGTGAAAGAGGCAGAAATTCCTTTCTGGTGAGAAAAGAGCCACCTTCTTGAGCTGCGGTGCTTCATGGACAGCCAGGACTAATCCTAAGGTACGCAGCCTTCCCTGAAGGAACAGGGGACCTTTTACTGCTATAAGCATCTTTTGGATTCAGCACAAGTGAGACAAGATGAGCGTCATAATACCTAGTTGTGCTGCTATTAACTACAATGGGGAATACCCCTAGAAAAGCTATCGGACATAAGGGAAAAAACCTGCTCTTAAAGGGCCCACACACAAATTCACCTGTTTTGGAAAGCAACCTAAAATCACCAGAAAGAAAGGTACATGGTCCTTTGGTGAAAGGAGACTTTGGTGAAGATAGGCTCTGGGTGCATCTTGGGGAGAGGTGATACCTCTCCAGGGACTGAGATACTGGTGGCAGCCATTATTGTGACCTAGTACAGGTGTGCTGACACAGATGCTGAAAGATACCATTAGAGTTCTTCCCCTGGCCTGTTAGCCCAGGGATCTACCCCCACCCACTAGGGCACTGATTTAGTCCAGCTCAGCCAGGGCAGGCAGCCCACACTAGGAACTGGTCCCACCCAACAGCAAGCCCCCAGGCAACCTGTGGGCCCAAATAGGTTGGGTGTGTGGGACCTCTGCAACAGGGTGAGTGGGTCTGCCTCTGTGGGGTAGGGTATGCACAAGGAGTGGGTGGAGTGTGTGGGGCATTGGTGGAGTGGGGCCTCTGCAATGGGGTGACTGGGTCCACTTCAGTCAGTTGGGGTGCATGCATGGGGCAGGAATGTGCTGTTGGGGCGTGTGTCCCTGTGGGCAGTGGGTCTTGTCAGCTGCAGCAGACTTTTGCTTCTCAGCCACATGGGAGATCAGTCACACCTTCCAAAATCTGAAACATTTGGGTGCTCCCATGCCTGAGGCCAGCCCCACTCAGCTGCAATCCTGAGAGCTGACAGCAGTTTTGCAGGCCAGTGGCCTACAACAATTGTAAGTTCATGAGCCTAGCAAGCAGCCATGCTGGGAGCCTACTCCCTTAACAGAGAAACTGCAACAGGAATGTGCTATTAGACCTTGCAGCCAACTGTGCTGGGGCTCCCCATGCCTGATAAAGTGACTGAAGGGTCCATCGCAGCCACAGACAGCTGAGCATTACAACCAGCCAGCCAGCAGGACAGTCTAGCCTGCCTGGGCACCTGCAGCAAGAGTAACCCTGCCACAACAGAAGGACAAACATAGCCCACACAGGGGACACTCCTGGAACATTTGGAACTGGTGAATAGAGGGAAGCACATGGCTGGGTTTCATAAGGCTATCTCTCTAGGATCAGGAGACATACCTGACCTACCTAATACATAGATATAAACACAGATGAAGAGGCAAAACAAGGAGACAAAGGAATATGTTCCAAGTAAGGGAATGGGACAAAACTTGAGAAAAAGAACTAAATGAAACAGAAATAAACAATCTCTCTGACAAAGAGGTCAAACAAAAAGTAATAATGATGCTCACTGATCTTGGGAGAAGGATGGATAAATTCAGTGAGAACTTCAACAAAGAAATGGAAAATATAAAAAGGAACCAATCAGAAATGAAGAATACAATACTGGAAATGAAAAATTCAATAGAGGGACTCAATAACAGAGGAGATGATAGAGAGAAATAGACCAGCCAGCTTGATGAAGGATTATAGGAAATCACCCAAGCTGATCATAAAAAAGAAAAAGGAATAAAAAAGAATGAGGACAGTCTAAGGTACCTCTAGGACTACATCAAGCACACTAACATCCATATTAATGGTGCCCCAGAAGGAGAGGAGAGAGACAAAGGAGCCAAGAATCAAGCTGAAGAAATAATAGCTGAAAAGGTCCTTACCTAATGAAGGACACCAACGTCAGATACAGGAAACAGAGAGAGCACCAAACAAGAAAAATCCAAAGAGGCCAACCCAAGACACAGTATAATAAAAATTTCAAGAATTAAAGATAAAGAGAGAATCCTGAATTCTATAAAAGAAAGACAACAAGTTACACACAAAGGAAACCCCATAAGGCTATCAGCTGACTTCTCAGCAAAAAACTTACAGGCTAGAAGGTAGTGGCACAATATATTGAAAGTGCTGAAAGGAAGAAAACCTACAGTCAAGAATATTCAACTTGGCAAGGTTATCTTTCAGAATGGAAGGAGAGATAAAGAGTTTCCAAGACAAGCAAAAACTAAAGGAATTTATTAACAAGGAACCAGCCCTACAAGAAATACTAAAGGGACTCATTTAAGTGGGAAAGAGAAAACCACAAACAGGAATATGAAAATTATTTTTAAAAAGCAATAAAATCACTGATAAAGGCAAAAATACAGTAAACGTAGCAGATCGGCCACATAGGAAGATGACCTGAAGATCAAAAGACAACAGTACCAAAATTATCTATTCACAGGATAAGACAGTAATGAACACATACACACACAAAGAGGTAGATATGACATCAAAAACACAAAATGTCAGGGGAGGGGAGTAAAGAGTAGAGCTTTTAGCAAGAGGTCAAACTAAAGAGACCACCAACTTAATATAGGTTGCTATATACATAGGTTATTATATATGAACCTCATGGTGATCACAAAACAGACACCTACAATGAATACACAAAAAATTAAGAGAAAAGAACCCAAGCATAATACTAAAGAAAGCCAGCAAACCACATGTGAAGAGAGCAAGAGAAAAAGAAAGGAACAGAGAAGAACTACTAAAGCACCAAGAAAAAAAGTAAGAAAATGGCAATAAGTACATACTTATCAATAACTACTTTAAATGTCAATGGAATAAATGTTCCAATCAAAAGGCCATGGGTTGTTGATTGGATAAAAAGACAAGACCCATATATATGGTGCATACGAAAGACACACTTCAGACGTAAAGACACTCACAAAGCGAAAGTGAAGGGATGGAAAAAGATACTCCATGCAAATTTCAATGAAAAGAAAGCTGGGGTAGCAGTACTTATATCAGACAAAATAGACTTTAAAACAAAAACTGTAATGAGACAAAGAAGGGTACTACATAATGATAAAGGGAACAATCTAACAAGAGGATGTCACACTTGTAACAACCTATGCACCAAACACAGGAGCACCTAAATTTAGAAAGCAGCTATTAACAGACATAAAAGGAAAAATAGACAGTACACCATAATAGTAGGGGACTTAAACCCTCCACTTACACCAATGGATAAATCATTCAAACAGATCAGTAAGAAAACATTGACCTTAAATGACACATTAGACAAGATGGACTTAGTAGATATATACAGAACATTCCATCCAAAAACTGCAGACTACATATTCTTTTTGAATTCACATGGAGTATTCTACAGGATAGATCACATCTTAGGCCACCAAACAAGTCTTGATAAATTTAAGAAGATTGAAATAATACCAAGCATCTTTTCTGAACACAACAGTATGAAACTAGAAATTAACTACAGGAAGAAAATCAGAAAAGTCAAAATATGTGGAGATTGAACAAAATACAAAGATTGAACAAAGATTGAGTCAATGAAGAAATCAAAAGTCAAAAAATACCTGGAGACAAATCAAAATGAAAATACAATATGCCAAAATTTCTGGGATACAGCAAAAGTGGTTCCAAGAGGGAAGTTTATAGCAATACAGGCCTATCTCAACAAACAGGAAAACTCTCAAATAAACAATCAAACAGTGCACCTAAAGGAACTGGAAAAAAGAAGAACAAAGCTCCAAATAAGTAGAAGGAAGGAAATAATAAAAATCAGAGCAGAAATAAATGAAAGAGAAACTTAAAAAAAATAGAAAAAACTCAATGTAACTAAGAGCTGATTCTTTGAAAGATAAACAAAATTGACAAACCTTTAGCTAGACTCAACAAGAAAAACCACAGAGATGGCTCAAATAAATAAAATCAGAAATGAAAGAGGATTAATTATAATGGACACCTCAGAAATACACAAGATTTTAAGAGAATACTGTGAAAAGCTATACAACAACAAATTGGATACTCTGGAAGAAATGGATAAATTCTCAGAATCATACAACCTTCCAAAATTGAATGAAGAAGGCATAGAGAATTTGAATAGACCAATTACCAGTAAAGAGATCAAAACGGTAGTCAAAAACTTCCCCCAAAATAAAAGTCCAGGACCGATGGCTTCCCTGGGGAATTCTACCAAACATTCAAAGACATAATAGCTATCCTTCTCAAACTCTTCCAAAAATTTGAAGAGGAGGGGAAGCTTCTGAACTTATTCTAAGAAGCCAACATTACCCTGATACCAAAACCAGACAAGAACAACACAAAAAAAGAAAATTACAGACCACTGATGAACATCGATGCAAAAATCCTCAACAAAATACTAGCAAATCGAATATAACAGTACATTAGAAAGATCATATATCATGATCAAGTGGGATTTATTCCAGGGATGGTTCAACATTCACAAATCAATCAACATGACACAATACATTAATAAAATGAAGAATAAAAATCACATGATCATCTCAATAGATGCAGAGAAAGCATTTGACAAGATACAGCATCCATTTACGATAAAAACACTGAATAAAATGGGCATAGAGGGAAAGTACCTCAACATAATAAAGACCATATATGACAAACCCAGAGCTAATATCATTCTCAATGGAGAAAAACTGAAAGTTATATCTTTAAGAACAGAAATCAGACAAGGATGCCCACTTTCACCACTCATATTTAACATAGCATTGGAAGTCCTAGCCAAGCAGTCAGGCAAGGAAAAGAAATAAAAGGAATCCAAACAGGGAAGGAAGACGTGAAACTGTCATTACTTGCAGATTAAATGATTTTATATAGAGAAAACCCTAAAGAATACACCTAAAAACTTTCAGAAATAATAAACGAATACAGTAAAGTTGCAGGACACAAAATCACCATACAAAAATCAACTGTATTTCTATACGCTAACAACGAAGTAGCAGAAAAAGAAATCAAGAATATAATCTCATTTACGATTGCAACAAAAAGAATAAAATACCTAAGAATAAACCAAAGAGGTGAAAGATCTGTACACTGTAAACTATAAAACACTGTTGAAAGAAATTGAGGAAGACACAAAGAAATGGAAAGATACTCTGTATTCTTGGATTGGAAGAATTAACATAGCTAAAATGTCCATACTTCTTAAAGCAATGTACAGATTCAATGCAATCCATATCAAAGTTCCACTGACATTTTTCACAGAAATAGAACAAAGAATCCTAAAATTTATATGGAACAACAAAAGACCGTGAATAGCCAAAGGAATCCTGAGAAAAAGAACAAAGCTGGAAACATCAAACTCCTTGATTTCAAATTATATTAAAAAGCTATTGTAGTCAAAATAGCATGGTACTGGCATAACAAAAGACACACAGATCAATGGAACAGAATTGAGACCCAGAAATAAACCCACACATCTCTGGACAGCTAATTTTCCACAAAGCAGCCAAGAACATACAACGGAGAAATTAAAGTCTCTTCAATAAATGGTGTTGGAAAAACTGGACAGTCACATGCAAAAGAATAAAAGTAGACCATTATCTTATACCATACACAAAAATTAACTCAAAATGTATTAAAGACTTGAATGTAAGATCTGAAACCATAAAAACTCTAGAAGAAAACATATGCAGTACACTCTTTGATATCAGTCTTAGCGGCGTATTTTCAAGTACCATGTCTGACTGGGCAAGGGAAAGAATACAAAAAATAAACAAACGGGACTACATCAAACTAAAAAGCTTCTGCACAGCAAAAGAAGCCATCAAGAAAATGAAAAGACAACCTAACAATTGGGAGAAGATGTTTGCAAACCATATATGTGTTAAGGGGTTAATATCCAAAATATATAAAGAGCTCAACAACAAAAAAACTAACAACCCAATTAAAAAATGGGCAAAAGATCTGAACAGATATTTCTCCAAAGAAAATATACAGATGGCCAACATGCACATGGAAAGATGTTTAATATCACTAACTATCAGGGAAATGCAAATCAAAATGACAATGAGATATCACCTCACTCCCATCAGAATGGCTATAATTAACAGGACAGGAAATAACAAGTGTTGGAGAGGACGTGGAGAGGGCGGAACTCTCATACACCGCTGGTGGGATTGCAAACTGGTGCAGACACTATGGAAAACAATATGGAGATTCCTCAAAAAATTAAGAACAGAATTACCATATGATCCAGCTATTCCACTGCTAGGTATTTATCCAAAGAACATGAAAACATGAACGCCTAAAGATACATGCACCCCTATCTTTACTGCAGCATTATTCATGATAGCCAACATTTGGAAGCAACCTAGATGCCCATCAAGGGACTAATGGATAAAGAAGATGTGGTATATATATAAGATGGAATACTACTCTGCCAAAAAAAACGATGAAATCTGGCCATTTGTGACAACATGGCGGGACCGTGAGGGTATGATGATAAGTAAAATAAGTCAGAGGGAGAAAGTTAGATACTGTATGATCTCACTCATAAATAGAAGGTTAAAAAAGAACAACAAACACATAGAGACAGAGATTGGATTGGTGGTTACCAGAGGGGAAGGAGAAGGGAGGAGCATGAAAGGGGCGATCAGGCACGTGTACAGTGTTGGGCTGTAATTAGTCTCTGGCTGGTGAACATGATGTACTCTACACAGAAATTGAAATATAATGATGTGCATCTGAAATTTATATAACGTTATAAACCAATGTTACCACGATAAAAAAAGAAAGGAAATTTTAGCTAAGAGTTAGTCATTGTATGGACAGAGAGAATTTTTTTTAGATCAGATTGACATATTGTTATAATATATTTATTCTGAAGTCTAAATCAAAGATTGTATTCCTTCCAGTATTAAAATTATAGCTTTGGACTGAAAAAAACGCATTGAACTAAATGACCCAATTTATCCCATCATTCATTCATTCACTCAACAAATATTTATGTGGCATAAGCTATGTGCGAGACAATATTTTTAGTAGTTGAGATAGAAAAGTCAACAAATAGACAGGAGACTTGTCCTCGTGGAGCTTACAGTCTGCTGAGGAGACACAGGCAAACAAAGTCAATGATATACTGTATACTAGATGATGATAGATAGTTGTTATGGAGAAAAATAATGAGACGAGGGGACTGGGCCATGTGAGGTTGCATTTTTAAACAGAGTGGTCAAGCAAGGCCTTATTGAGAAAGTGACATTTGGGGAAAGACGTAAAGAAGGTGAGTGGGTGATCTATATAGGGGGTAAAGCAGAGGAAACAGCCAATGAGAAAGCCCTAAGAAACAATAAGAGGTCAGTTTGGGGCAGAGTGAAGCAAATGAGAGAGAGGTAGCAGAAGGGGACAAAAGAGCAGATTTTTTGCCAAATTACGTGGGGCCTTAGAGGTCATTGTAAGAACTTACTGTGTAAAAAAAAATAAGGGGCTACTGGAAGAGTTTGAGGAGAGGCATGATTAGATTTTCAGTTTTAATGATCACTTTGGCTGCTGTGATAAGATTAGACTGAATGAGGTTGAGAGAGGAAACAAAGAGACTGGGAGGAGGCTCCTGCCATTATCTGGAAGAATAACAAGGTTTTGCACAGAGAGGTAGCTGGTGGTGAGAATGGGGGTCATACATTTTGAAAATAGAGCCAATGAGATTTTCTGATGAACTGGAAGTGGGGTATGAGAAAAAGAGTAGATTCAAGAGTGACTCCAATTTGTTTTTGTTTTATTTTGCCAAAGCAACAAAAAAGTTAGAAAGTTAGAACTGATAAAAATTGAAACTGATAAAAATTGAGCGAGTTTTTAAGGGCATATCAGGAACAAACTTTGAGGTGATGCACGGGATCTATGAGTTCAGAGAAGAGAGATGGGGTGGTGATGTAGGTATGGAGGTCGATAACTAATAGATGGTATTTAAAGCAATGAAACTGTGTTCAACAAGGGAGCAGAGTCCACCCCAAGGACTGAATCCTGGGACACTCCAACTTTAGAGATCAGAAAGAAATTAGGAATCAGTAATGGAGATTGAAAAGCAGCAGCCAGAAAGTAGAAGCAATCACAGAAAAGCGTGGTGGCCTGGAAGGAAAGTGCAGAGAAAAAATAAGCATGTCAAACGTATCGCTAGATCAGGTAAGACGAGGACAGAGAACTGAGCATTGGCTTTAACAATGTAGAAGTCTTAACCAACAGAGTTTCAGTGAAGGAATTAGGACTGGGCAGAGTGAGTAGTTGGGCTGCAAGGTAGCCACACAAGGGCCTCAGATGATCCCTTAGGGTAGTGTCAAATTGAGGCAAGGAGTCAGACTTTATATTCCCTCTTGGACCAGTCATTAGACTCAGGCTGACTGGGGAGGTGGAGGGGCTGTGACATTGAGTTAGGCTGCTCTCCTCAGCCAAGGGCAATACTTGGAGAGTGACTCAGTTGAGAGTTTTCATCTGCCAGCTTCTCAGTGGCTGTGGGAACGAGTGTTTTGATCCTCAAGGGTGGACAAATGGGCTGTGCCCAGGAGCATCCACTGCAGTGCAATAGAAACTACATGGTTCACCGTCATGGCTCCCAGTAAAACAGCCAGCTGTGATGTGCAAGGTGTTTACCATTGGTGGGTGCCAAGATCATTGCTTCTCCTCTCTTTGATCATTTTCATGAAAACAACAAAAAAAGAACCAGTTCCAGTGAAGTTACGTGGACTAATGTCTGGCTGGAGTGGATTTAGCAGAAAAATGAGTGGAGAAAATTGGAGCAGCTAGTAATCTTCGAATCTCACTTTTATCTATTTCTGGAACATTTCCAACCTTAAGGTAGTCTTGTATTATTGCCCTTCTACTGCCAATCCCTCTTACTCATCTTTTGCATGTTTCTGCAATGCCAAACATACGGATAATATGTGCAAAATTCCTCAGCCATCTGAATGTTTCCAAATACACATATGTTTGAAATAAAATAAGCAAAATATTTGGATGACTAACTGGATTTTTCATTTGTATATTTGGATGTCTACATAGTACCAAAGTTGAGCTGTCTGTAAAACAGAAATTATTAATTAATTAATTAATTATGTAATAGTAATTTATAGTTCCTGTTGGAAGGATAGTCATGTGTTAATTTAAGAAAATCCTTATGTCTTCTTATATCTTCAAGTCTGTTAAAAATGCCCCACAAAATCTGTAATATTCAGATTATTCTTTTTGATTAGGAAACTTAGACTCATTAACTTAGCTTGTCATAATAAATCAAGGCAATCTCGCCTTGAACAAAATCATCAGTACAACTGAGTTGCTTTATATATACATTTCCCTTAGGTCAATAAATGTTTGTTAAACAACAAATAAATAAAAGATACAACAGTTTCAATATTCTGGGAAATTTTACTTTCGCGCTCATGTCTAGAGTATGAATGTAAGACAGGCATAAATTTACAATTTGACAGCTAAATCTGTCACATCTTACAAGTCTAAGTTAGTGGTTTTCAAATCTTACTGTACAGTGGAATCAGCTGGAGGACTTGTTAAAACACAAATTGCTGACCCCACATCCAGACGTGGATTTGTCTGAAATTACTCTCGTGGGTAAAAGGTAAGGAGAGGTGCTGAGAGGCAAAGGTGCAGTTGGTCAACTGTTGAGTTCCTCTCAGGTCAACTGTTGAGTTGCTCTCATATCTTGGTCCCTTTTCCCATTCTGCTCTGTATCCCAGGAAACCTCATTTCCCAGACTACTTGCTGCTTTCTGACTTACAGTTAAGTTTGGGCAATGAAGATTAAGAGAGAGATTAAAGGGAAGGAGGAAGACAGAAGCCACTGTATTTCTCTTCTGATCTCCTTGCTTCTTATGAGCCTCTGTAAGTAGTCGTGTCTTCTCCATGGCTCCAACTCCCACTGGCCAACTTCTCTGCCCATGGTCTCAGCTTCTACAGGACACCTCTCATCAAAATTCTAAATACAGCTAGGTGGCCCCAGCATTTGTGCTCTGGTGACACTACATCTGACCTAGGTGCCTTCAGCACCTGGGTTAGTAGCAGCTTCCTGCTATTGCTATGCTCAGTATGGCTACACCAGTCTCTGGTTACTGCCTCCCTTCCTCTTCATGTCTATCAAGAATGCTCTGCAGTCAATTCCTAGAGTGCTTGTTTTCCTGACTGTGTCCTGACTAAGACAGTTACTAAGAATTTGGTATTATTTTTTATTTACCACAGTACACCCTAGGTTAGCATATCCTGTCTAATTCAGATACCCTTCTCTACCTGATCCTGTTGGCAGGTTAATCTCTTCTTGCATAGCCTGAGCTCATCCCTAAAGTTTATAGATAGGAGAAACGAAGCAGCGAGAAAAGAGATGTCGGGAGAAGAGAGAAAGGTGACCAGGGGGAAGAGTCTAACAGTGCTTTTTGTCACCCACAGCTGAGCCTTAGTGGACAGAACAAAATCGTAGCCTCTGAGGTCTCTGTTCAGAAAATGTTGAGAGGCTGTCCTAATATTCAGAAAGGGTCTCTATAGAAATGTGAACCATTCAGAGGAAATCTAGTATTATTACCATAGGTGGAGAAAAAGTTAATATTTTAGAAATTTACTTTGAAACTTGGGAAATATTTAACCTTTATCAGAAAGTCCCTTTGCTAATCAGAAAGACTTGGATTGTTTGAAGACCTTTTGTGGGGTGTGTCAATGAGTGTGAGTACGTGAGTGTGTGAGTGCATGTGTGTGTGCACATGTATGCATGTCAATGCATTTGTTTGTTAATATCCTTTGATACATTTGCCTTACTTCATTTCCTCATTTTATAAATTCAGGTCATTTCCAGAGCCTGCCAAGGTCTGGGAAGCCAGGCTCAAGATAGGCGTAGTCTAAGGCCAGACAGCTCAGAAAAGCAGGGACAAGACACATCCACCATAGCTTGTTCTGAGAAAGCGAAAGCAGCACCTTTAAACTTGTGGCAGGAGTGAGCCATATGCCCATGTCAACACACGTGGACTCCAATTTTAGGTAAATAAGCAGTAAGTAGATTAATATTCAGATACACCCTTTTTTGTTTATGGACACTTGCCCATTGATGGGGCCCACATAGCTGATGCTGTCAGTATTGATTCCATCACATATTTTCTGGTCTGCATCAGAGCTCATAAAAAAATCACTAACTCAAAGAAATATCCATTTAAGTAGCTTGAATTTTCATTGATAAACAGAGCAAGTGCGGTACAACCCTTCTCTCAGATATATGCTCAATAATCCAAGAACTCATTTACATGCTGCTCTTCAGTGATTTTATCCATTTGTAACAGGAAATACCTGTTAGCATGTGACAGCAACTGTTTCCCCACGCTCTACAGCATCGAACAGTATGGAAAGTCCAACAGCACGATTGTTGAAAGAAGTTTACCAAGACCTAGTACTGATTTCTTTCAGAGCACAGTATACATTACAAATGCTGTGCCTAGTTTTCTGTTTCTCAGCAATAGTCTCAATTGTACCAATTTGTAAGATCACTTTACATGGAGTACAATTCCGAATGATACCTTGATAGCTCGGTGATTTTCATTCCTTCTAGAAAAAAAAACAGTTTCTTTCAGGAAAGTATCATATACTTGATCTAGGAAAAACTACCTTGATTTATTAGGAGTTCTTTCCTATATTTGAAAACCTTGCTAAATTTTTAACAGCTGTTGAATATGGAACTATTCTGAAAGGAGGAATTATTAGATATTAAGGGTGAGTTGATCCCTTCTCTGATCTAACAAAATCCAATTTTTGATATCCAACATTGTATTCATAGTTAAGTTTTTCTTTTTCATCTACTTTTGGGAAATCCTCTCATTGGAAGATTTTCTTGTCTCAATGGACTCCTGTTACTTTT
Organism: Equus asinus; assembly: GCF_041296235.1. Classification (NCBI taxonomy): domain Eukaryota; kingdom Metazoa; phylum Chordata; class Mammalia; order Perissodactyla; family Equidae; genus Equus; species Equus asinus. The sequence continues at coordinate 31,245,559 of NC_091792.1, forward strand.
TATATATTTCACACTATTTTGAGTTTTAATATTTATTGTAATTTTCTTTCTAATTTTATCCTTAACCGGCCAGGTTTGCTCCATTGATCTATTTTTTAAATGAGAGATAAGATAAATCAAAATACTAAAAATGAAAAATGTTAACTAAAAATATAAGTTCAAAGGGCATAAAAATATTTTGGTCTAAATAAATTGCGCCCTGTTAAATATTAGCTCAGTAAAATTGAACATCAGAGCGCTCAACACGCAGGCACAGCTTTTACGAACTATAGTTAAAGAGCTATACTTTAATTATTATGTTAAGAGAATTTAATAGGCTATCAGGGAAAATCATGATTGATTTTTTTTTTTTTGAGGAAGATTAGCCTTGAGCTAACTACTGCCAGTCCTCCTCTTTTTTGCTGAGGATGACTGGCCCTGAGCTAACATCTGTGCCCATCTTCCTCTACTTTATACGTGGGATGCCTACCACAGCATGGCGTGCCAAGCGGTGCCATGTCCGCACCCGGGATCAGAACCGGTGAACCCCGGGCCGCCGAGAAGCAGAATGTGCGAACTTAACTGCTGCACCACTGGGCCGGCCCCGATTGATTTGATTTTTAAAGTTTGTAAAGTGGAAGTGAACAAAATCCTTTTTCAAGGCTTTTTCCTCTGAAGACCGTGGGAGACCTGACAGGTGGTGGACCAGCAGAGGTCTGAAGACCAACCCCAAGCTCTGCTTCGAAATCTTTCAAAATCACTTATACTCAGAACATCAGTCCTAGAGAATTATCTGTGACCTTTTGGAATTCTGAAAGCCAGAATACTACTTTTTCTTTCCTTTTTTTTGGCACCTGAGCTAACATCTGTTGCCAATCTTTTTTCTTTTTCTTCTTATCCTCAAAGCCCCCCAGTACATAGTTGTATATTCTAGTTGCAGTTCTTTTAGTTGTGGCATGTGGGATGCCATCTCGGCAATGCCTGATGGATGGTGCCATGTCTGTGCCCAGGATCCAAACTGGCGAAACCCTGGGCCACTGAAGCAGAGCGCATAAACTTAATCACTCGGCCACAGGGCCAGGCCACAGAATACTACTTTTTGCCTCTCAAGTAATGTTCTGTCTCTGTATCACATGGGAGGCCTAATCCTCTGTTCTCTCTTGGGGCTCCTCATGGGCTTTCTGACTAGTTCTAGAAGCCTTATCATTGCACCCTTCTATAGGACCTCTTGGCACAGTCAAGAGCAGGCCCTCAGCCCCTAGCCACTGCCCTGCAATTTCCACCTGTCTTTAAAATTTCCATCTGACTTGGAAAACCAAACGACAGAGAAATAAAAAAGAAAAACTCTCTCACTTAATTCTACTGCTTTCAGCCAGTTTTTTTCATTTCTCTCATTCTAATTACTGTCAGCTTGCTGAAGGGGGTTGCTGTCCCTCTGTTTCTCTACTTGTACAACATGAGTTCTCTCCTTAAATGCCTATGATGTGGTTTTACTGCATGTTTTTATTAAAACTACTCTGGCAAATGTCGTCAATGACTCATAACCACCAAATCCAACAGTTTCTCGCTAATCCTTATTCTTCCTTCTTCATCAACACATTTGTTATTCTTGTTCACCTTCCCCTGGTTGATATTCTTCTCACTTAGCTATAGTGATGCTTGATGACCATTGATCTCTAGTAATTTCTCCATTTTTCATGGCCTCCTTAGTCCTCGTTTCCTTATACTCATGGATACTCTCCTCCTATCATGTTTTCTCATTTTCTATGTGGAATACATAGAAGACTATTTAAACAATTCCTCTAAAAATAATTATCCATAAAATATTAGGTTGTCATCCTATTTCCCTATTTTTTTTTTAAAGATTTTATTTTTTTCCTTTTTCTCCCCAAAGCCCCCAGTACATAGTTGTATATTCTTCGTTGTGGGTCCCTCTAGTTGTGGCATGTGGGACGCCGCCTCAGCGTGGTCTGATGAGCAGTGCCATGTCCGCGCCCAGGATTCGAACCAACGAAACACTGGGCCGCCTGCAGCGGAGCGCGCGAACTTAACCACTCGGCCACGGGGCCAGCCCCCCTATTTCCCTATTTTTATAAATGGAAAGAATGCATAGGATCTTTTATTTTTCGTAGCGCAGAATTAAAACCTGTGGCAATGCATAACCACACAATGAATGTCAAAAATGGCCAAGTAGAAAGTAACGCTTTTGAACTAAATTACTCACAAAACTAAACTACTCACAAAAAGGATCAACACGGCAAAATAGCAACTCATATTCTGGAAAGAGATTTAGAGTTCATGTAGATTATTCGTCGATCACATTGAGTCATTAAATTGTAAGCTACTAGGGACTGTATTTTATTCACCTTTCATCATCCATAGTGATCGGCACAGGCTTTTACACATAATATGATCTCCATCAATGTCTGCTAAATTGAACGTGAGGCTTCTGGCAACAATTGTCAAAAAAAATAAAATAGGATGAACTATGACAACAATATTTGACTTACCCTCAGTACAATTCTAAGATTTTTTTTTAGTATTTTGTATGCAATTCATATGCTGTGGTTGAGGAAATATTATTACAAAAGAAAGATGTCAAATATTGAGGAGTTAGTTTATAACAGTTCACAAAAGACCGTAACTGTTTTTCCTTTTTAGTTCACAGTGCTACACAGCCCACCCTTATCGTGCTAACATGGGAGTCACCAAGTGGTAGCATTCCAATAGGCCCATAAGACAAAATCTTCCTCCTTTGTTTTGGCAAAAGGGCAAGAGATGTGCCTTATTATCAGAGAGAAAAATAGAGAGATTGGAGATGATGAATTGACATGGTCACTCCTCACTTAAAAGGGAGAAAAAGAAGCATTTCATCTGCTCCTTCTGCCAAAATCAGGAACTCCGAGTCATGTATAAGATGTGATGGTTACTCTAAAGCATGGAACAATTCATGCTGGTGATTTACACAAGCACTTTGTTTTATTTTGCTAACCCCAAATTTAAGTGTCTTAATGCTTTCAGTGGGCATGAAAGGGGACTTGAAAGGTTTCTGAGATCCTCAAACCCAGTGGGAAGAGCAGAGCAAAGAGAGAGAAGCGCTCATGCCTGCCTCACTGTAGCTTCCCCAGTTGATCAAAGAGGCCAGTAAATATCACAGGTAGGGCCTGAGAGGAAGTAGCTCCTGCAAATTTACTGTGCCTTACAGTCAGGGCAGAGAGAACAACTGTCTGAGAGCTGCATTACTGTACAAAGAAAATATGAAGGGAGAAATCCACGACATCCAGTACCCAGACAGAGCAGACAGACCTCACAGTCAGCCACAGCTCTGTCTATCTGACACCAATTTCAGATATGTATCTCTTGCTTCAGATGAAGATTCAGCAAAGATTTAGAAGAAAGGGATTGCCCATTCTTGGGATCTCCATACTTGGCATCCTTCTCTGTAACTGGCACTTCCCAGTTCCAGATCTCCACAAATCCTCCAAGAGAGGGAAAGGGAGGGAGGCCATCCCCCTGCTACAAAGCCTTCCATTAGTGTCCCCTCTGCAGATACAAGGAAGATGGGGTTGAAGGATAATAACATTTGAATTTGATTGAATATTTATTCCAAATGAACTTGAGATTTTAAAATAGATTAGTCTACAAATCACCAGACAATGCTGAACACATTGAAAGGAAGTGAGGTACTGTTGTTTGGTACATGAATTCTACCCCCTTTCCCATTACTAACTCCTAAGGGGTGAGTGCTTAATAAAGCTGATAGTAGTTATCAAGATATAAACAATTCCATGTGTGACGATTGCTGAACTGAGACTATTAATTGAATCTACCACATATTTAACAGAATTAGAGAGTATTTCAAGCAGAGCAAGTATTGTAGGCCATAAAAATTTCAGTACGAGAAGAGTAAAAAAGATGAAAGCTATTTGATTGCGAGTGAATATATAGGCTGAAATAGAGTTTTTCATTCAATCTTGATATCACAAAAGTAGGGGACATCTCTTAAGGTTAAAAAAAATCTTTCGGGAAGAAAGGGAAATTTTTTACTTCAAGAACATGTAGAATTCCACTATTTAATTCACAAATCATAAAAATCAGCATTAGTGAAATTAATGGACAGGACATCCAAAGTGGATTAATAAGCGAAAGTAACATGTTTAGAGGACTAACTGATCCTTTTAACATTGATAACGATTATCACTTGATTTCACTGTGAAAGAAAAATAATATTTTATAGGGATTAAGGGGATGAGCCTTAACTATGGTAGTTTTTTCCTCTTTAACAAATGGCCTAAACTCTATTCACACTATTAATAAAGCTTTATACATTCTTCCTTGAATTCAGTGAACCCAAATGATGCTTTGGGTTACAGTATTTCTGTGTGAGGAATAACCCCACCTATGTCAGTATAATTGCATAGTTCAGGTTTGGATTTTGTTATGGAAAACCAGAATCATACACCAACTCCATTCTGTGCCAAATCTATGGTAGTATTGTCTCAAAAATATATTAATATCATAGGAAATAAAAGATCAGGAAAAATTCAGTACGTTAAGACAACAGTCTAATGAAATACAACTCGTTTGATGCAGAAGTCTCTTCTGTTTTTAAGGATGAAATATATCTACAAGTTTAAAAAACAGTTATATTTAATTAGCAATATATTATATAAAGTCTCATGTTCTTCAAAGTTTTAAACTTATATTCCTATAAAGAGTTTAAATGACTTGAATGCAGGAATTATTTTGTATTTCATAACTCAGATGACACTTCAACAATTACATACATTTGGTTTTTGGGTGACATGATTGTTTATGTATAGTATTGAAATCCTTCATAGATTTTTGCCAACAACCTACTTTTTAATATAATGCACGTTTTGAGCAAAGATGACATATTATTGGTTCTCAAACATTAGTATGGATTAGAAATTACCTGGAAGGTTTATTAAAACACAGATTACAAGACAACTTCAATAGATCTGCAGGGCGGCTGAGAATTTGCATTGCTAACAGGTTCCCAGGTGATACTGATGCTGCTGGTCCAGGGAACCATACTTTGAAAGGACCCACATAAAGAGAAGTCCAGTGGTTTACAAAAGTTCTGAGAATTACTTGCAAATTATAAGTAACATAAAAAAATTATCCACCAACACCCAAGTTATAACAAACTCCTTTTTCATTAATTACTAATGCAAAATAGTTTTGCTTATATTATTAACTTTTCAAGTAGCTAACAAATTTAAAATTCATAAGTATGCTGGCTGCCAAAGAATCTCCCTACACTTACTTTCATTTTGCGTTAAAATATATTTTATGTGGAATAATATAAAAACTGCAGGTGAAATTTTCTAACCATACACACATGGACATGCACACGCTGTTGAAATATTTTAAGGCAAGATCACTGTGTTATGAAAAGACCTAAACACTGCGACCTAACATATTTCAAACTAAGTATCAGAATATAGATGAGTGAACAAACTGCCAGTGATTAGATGACAGGTAGACTTTTACTACAGCTTTTGGTTACAAATATTAAAATATTTTCTACTTTATTAAAACCTAGTTTCTCATCATTGTGAATATTTCAATATCTCAACATATTTATAGTACTTATGGATGAACTCCAAATACATTCTTGATTCTCTGATTTTGGACTCTTCAAATGTCATGTGCTTAATTTTTTGGGAAAAAGAACTGCAGAACTGACTGAACAATGGCAAAAAACCAAGCAACCAAACAAAAAAAACAAAACACATTTCTATAGGCTTGCATGCCTTAACATTTTCACATAAATATTGCAATAAGTACATTAAATTGGTTCCTTAGTTTATATCACTTTATATTACCTGTGTAACTCGTATTCTGTCTGATTTTCTCCTTGTATATGCGTGATATATCTGATGTGCCTTATAAATTAGAAACCTAAATCTTTATTAAAGTCTTTTAAGTGGCTAAAAATTACACAAAATTTCTATTGGACTCAGTTGAGATTTCTAATTATAAGTTCCTTAATTTTAACTTTTGGCATTTTCCAGTGGCACTGAAATTAATGTCCTAGCATGAGCTGCAGGACACATTCAAGAGAGTAATCAGGGTGATGAGGCAGGTGTCGGCCAAGCCACCTTCGCAATCAGTCTTTTTGGCTCAGACAATCTCAAAATTGCTCTCACATCCTCGCCCCATGCTTCTTTCTTCCTTTGACCTCTATGTCTGACCTCTCCTGAAGATTTATAATCAAGAAACCATTACTGTTGTTTTCCGTAACTAGCATACTTACAATCAGGAGGCATCTTTTCCATAAATATCGTGTAATATTCTTTGAGAAGTTCAAAATTTTCCTGATTAATACTTTCTTGCAAAGAGACATCTCCAAATCTAAAAAGAGAAAATGAAAATAGTTATGGGTTATAACATAGCACTTGAATGTAACATTTTTCATCTTCCTTTTTAAATAGATGGCAATATTTTCCTAAGGAAGGAGTCTCTTTTTTTAAGCAACAGTGCGCAATGGTGATTTCAAAAGTATTCCAGTCTCCACTGGCCCTGATTCCACCAATCCCTTTGGACACACCAAAATATCCTCACAATCATCAAACGTGAACTTGAAATGAAATACCAAATCTAAAACACCAGCCCCTGTGCCTGCGCATAACTGATACGCAGTTAATGTTAGTTTCCTCACTTTTGCAGGGCTGCATCTCTGAAAATATAAAAATCCCTCCCTCTCTCTTTTTATCCTTCCCATCTTCCTCTTCACTCCTGACAGTTTGAGGAGAGATCCAGAAGACCAGGACTAGACACTGGGTTGCAAACAGTCTTGTACACATAATCAACTGCTGTAGGCACACGTGGTCCTCCAATCTCCCAGAGAGTAGTGCACTTCTGCCTACGTTTTTTTTTTTCTGTCCACACCATGGAGGCCAACAGCCTCTCTACTGGAGATTTTCTGCCTCTTTCTCAAGATAAAACTTTCTACCTGTGTATCACTGCCCCTGCGTTTTCTTTAAGCATTTCTCAGGTTTAAGTAAAGTCCCCTTCTCTCTCTATAAAAGATGCTACGTAAATGGCTTCCAAATGTATGCCCATCCAAATATCTCCATTCAGATCTGTATTTCTAGATGTCAGTTGAAATTTTCAGTGCGAATCATCCCACTCCACTTCAAATGAAACATAACCAAAAACTGAAACCACCTCCTCCTTTTGTTTAGAAATAAACATGTTCCTGGTATTCTGCCATTAACTCAGTTTCAAAATCTAGGCACCCTTTTGTATTTCCTCTCTTTTCTCCACCCCACCCACTATTCATTGATCTTTTCACACCTTTGGTATCCTTTCCTTCTTTTTCTTTACCACTGTCATCATATACTAGCTATTCAATTGTATCCTGATTGACTGGATACAAAGCCTCCCAAATACTCAAGTGCTATGCCTCCTTCTGTTTCAAACTATCCTTTACATCATGGTCAGATCATTATTCATTCAACAAATATTTCTTTAGTGTCAACTATGTGCCAGACGCTGCATGTGCAATAAATGAAATGTTGGAGAAGTTAATCTAACGCCCATTTCATATATCAGCTCACTAAACTTCACTACTTCTCCTCTCCCTGTAAGGACAAAGTCTAGTCTCTTTTTTAGCATCTAACTTCTCCACAAAGGCTTCCAAAATCCCTGTGGGAATGTAGTTACACCCTTCTCCCTTACTAGCAGTATTTCGATGTCTTTGGGACTTTTCACATGCTACTCCTCCTCTGACTAAAATGTCTTACCTTCTTTCTTGGCTTGATTAATTCCTATTCATCCTTCAAAGCCTTGTAGAAGGCTGCTCATCTACTCTATGAGACCCCCCTAATGAAGTCTCCCATCTATGAATCACCTTCATTCCTCCCCTCTTCCTGTCCCTTCCACATCTTTGCTTATTGAATGAGTCAAACTGAAATGTACTATTTGTTGACCTGTCTTCCTTACTGGATGGTAAGTTCTTTCAGGACAGAGATCATATTCATTCTTCTTGTTACATCCCATGCTCCCTGTGTCCTTCAGCTTGGCAGAATAGTGCTTGGTACAGAGTCAGTGTTCAATATCTATACTGAATTAAACTTGGAAGACAGGAACGTACACCCAGGAAAATCTACAGGAGAGTTTCCCTGAACTCTGAAATATACTCTTCTAACTTTTGCAGACATCATAATCAAGTGATATTTTAAAAATACCATCCTGGTTGGGATAATATTATGCACTGAATATTTATGTCCCCTCAAAAATCATGCTGAAGCCCTAACCCCCAATGTGGCTATGTTTGGAGAGGGAGCCACTAAAGATGCAATTAAGGTTAAATGAGGTCATGAGAGTGGGACCCTGATTCAATAGGATTAGTTTCCTTGTAGAAAGAGACACCAGAGAGCTCACTCTCTCTCTCTGCACACACAAAGAAGAGGTCATGTGAGTACACAGCGAGAAAGCAGAAGAGAGTTTTTACCAGAAACCAAATTGGCTAGAACCTCGATCACAGGCTCTGGAACTGTGAGAAATAAATTTCTGTTGTTTAAGCTGCCCAGTCTGTGGTATTTGGCTGTGGTAGCCCAAGCAGACTAATTAGTACTTACTTATTTGAGAATGGATATATATAACATAGGTTTTGGCTATGGGTAAATATGTCGTAAAATATTACACCTGAATTATATAACATACCTAACACTCAGCTGTTGCCTGATAAAGCTCAAAATTCAGAATCAGGAAAATGAGGCCAGAAAACAAAAAAGGAAGTGATCTGCTCAAATCAATAGATGGTTGACATCAGAGTGTTTCTTGCTTCTCTTGTGTTTTTGTCTACTTTGCCATTTTGTCTCCTTTTCAAGTCTCATGTGTCTTACATAGCTTCCAGGTATGAAAAACTGCATTTTTTAATATGCAAGAGAGATGAGAGAGAAGGGAAGGAAAGGGGCATTTTTTAAATAAAGTGACTAACAACTAAAATAGTCACAATGACATGAACGATGCAAGTTAACCTAACCTGGAAGGCTTGAAAACACAGTGCTAACTGTTCCTTGAAAAGTCTGTAAATGGAGAGTGTCACATCTCTCTCAAGACCACACTCACAGGCCTTAACTTACTAATTAAAACCCAAAATACTGTACTCTAGTGTAACAAAGAAGAGAGAATTAATTGAGAGCGCTGATTCTTTTTTTCCAAAATTGTATAATTTATGTTCATAAATATCATTCACCTCAAAGATCAAACTTGCTGTGAGACAAATATATACAGATGACTGGAATATAATCTGATTTTAGATATTGATTTGCTAAAGTGCTTAATTTTTGTACAATACAGTGAATAAAATTAGATTCTGATTTATGCATGCTAGAAGAAAAGAGATGAATAGCTTCCACACTTTGAAATTAAACATGCAATACAAAGCTGTCATCTAATTTTGTAACTGGAAAGTGAGAATTACGAAAACTTCTATTATCCAGGAAGCATCTTTTGGATAAGAAAGGGATAAGGAGAAATATCTGGAAAAAAGTAGATAAAAACAGGCACCTTGACCATCTTTGAAATTCAAGAGGACTATAAATGTAGTGGCATTTTTAGTTCAGTAAATGACATTAGTAAAGGCCTAAAACCGACTATCAAGTCCTGGCAGAGAATATGGCAGGCACTTTAAAACTGCCACCTATGGAAGAAGAAGACATTTGGAGAGTGAATTATAGTTAAGAGAGCATTTTAAATACTGAAGACTATCAAACTCCCCAGAAGTTTTCCCCATGGGGAAGCTTCTCCAACCAGGCCTTACAGCAACAGGGAAACTTTTTTCTCTAAAATTTTTCAAAAATGCGTCCTAGGAACCTCAACTCATGTCCACGTTTTCGATAATTTCTACATGTAAATCACGTAAGAGGCAAAAGTAACTCCTCTGTCTGTTCAAAAAAGTGCTTTTGACAGTGATTCATAGGATCACATACAATCATTTGTCGTTTGAGCAAATTACTATGAAAAAATGTGTTAATAACTGTCAATAGCAACTATTTTAGTAAGGAAAACAAAAGGAAATAATAGACTGTGTTTTAGGTCCAGAAATTGACACATGAGCTGCCTTTACAATGTTGAAATACATATGAACATAAAAAATCCTAAAATTTGGTATACACATAAGCGTTTGGAAACACGAGGAAATTTAATCCATGTGAATATTTTGGTATTGGATTGCATATTTTCCTCATTGTCTCACGACACTTAAATTTGGTGTGAGCCAGGAATCCTTAAATATGAATATTTCTCCTTGCTGTACCAAATAACTTGGTACTAATAAACAGGAAAACCTAAGTTCTATGTGCAGGGAAGTGTGGAATTGCTCAACATTTTCATAACAATTAAAAAGAAAAACTGAAGTACCAGTGTTATACCTGAAGCTTACCTCTCAGCGAGAGTTTGCTGCTCATTGATTCCAACGTTAAAAAGTACCGGATACACATGAAGCAATTGTCCTTCTTTAATCTGGAGAGGCAGAGACTCAAACATTCTCGCTGGAAGCTTTACCTCCACCACATAATGTTCACTAAAGGAAGCAGAGGACAAAGAGAAGCAGTGTTGTTTATTTCATTCACTTTTAGGTTATTTTAGATTCATTGGAAAGAAACTATAAAACAGTTGGAATTTAGCACTGATTGAAGTTTTTGGCTGCTATCTGCTTATTTTCTGTTACTAATTCATTCGATTATAATTTCATTCACTTCACTATTAAATTGCTTGGCATAAAGAATTGTTTACATGTTTGATTTCTCTCCATTACTCTGAGCTCCTTCAGGAAAGGAAGAATGTTTAGGTCATTTTTGCATACCAGGGCCACGTACATAGAGAGCCTTATTTGTTATTTGTTCTCTTGATTTAGTTATTTTTAAAACACAACCAGGCTCAAGAATAAGAAAAGTAATTTAATGATGGATTTTTCAATATGGGAAACTAATAAACCAAATCACTTATAACATTTTTTAGCACAGCTTGATTGTTGTTATTCTTGATGAACCTCTGTGTTTGTGACGGTTTGATGGAAATATAATGGTTTCATTATTTAAGGTGTAACCTTTGGGGGTTCTCAATCATTTTGCAACATTAACAAATCATCTCATTGAAAATTTCCATTAAAAATTACCCCTAATGTTTAGTGTTGGAAATTTAAATTAGGATTCATAAAATGTGGTCAACAAGAATAGCTGCTTACATAATTTGAAACGCCATCATCTGATGCACTGCGAATTGAGTAGAGCAATATAGAGAGTTTTGCCCAGAATTCAGGAAAACCCATGTGTTTCCAGAACTATACAGAGTGCTGAGGTGGTAACACATGTATTGGGAAAAAAAGCAAAGGACAATTAGTGGGTCTCTGTGAAAATATTTTTAGTTTCTCCTAGTATAACAATACTGATATGCACTCTGGATCATTGACTCTGAGACTTGTTTCTTATCTGAGCTTCAAACTAGAGAACTAGGAGATAACCTTCAACCCAGCAAGCAGGGACATTAGCACTACCCTCACACGGATGGACACATTATTTTTCTTTTTCATTTTTTTGTGAGGAAGATTAGCCCTGAGCTAACATCTGTGCCAGTCTTCCTCTACTTTGTATGTGGGATGCCTCCACAGTATAGCTGATGAGTGGAGTTGGTCTGCATCCAGGATTCGAACCTACGAACCCAGGGCCGCTGAAGCGGAGTGCAGGAAACTTTAACCACTTGGCCACGGGGCCTGTCCTTTCTTTTTCTTTTTTAAATTGCTCTCAGTGCCCTTTACAAAAGCCTGACTAATAGAGGGCTGATGTTTATTTATTTCAAGTCTTTCAGGAATAGGAGAAGAATCAATGAGTTGGTCCATGTTGAAAGGTTGCTCTGAAGGTGAAATATTATACAATTTATGATAACTTTTTGTCAGTTCTATTAAAATTAAATTATTTTATTTTATTTATTATGTTGATATTTTAATTTATTACATTTTAATAAATAATATTTATTACATTATTATTGTAATATTGTTATACAATATTAATAATTTATTACATGTTATATAAATTTAATAATAAAAATTAAAATTAAAATAATTGACAAGCATGCATTTTAAGTGTATAATTCAAAGCTTTAGAAAATTTATAGAGTTGTGCAATCATGACAATAATTCAGTTTCAGAATATTTCCATCACCTTAAAAAAATCCTTCATGTCTGTTTGCATTCAAACCCCAATCCCATTGCCTGCCCCAGGAAACCAATGATCTATTTTGTCTCTACAGATTTTATTTTTCTACATATTTGACGTAAATGGAATGATACAGTATGTAGTCTCTTGTGCCTAGCTTTTCTCACCTCGCATAATGACTTTGAAGTCGTCTATGTTGTAGCATATACCAGTATTTTGTTCCTTTTTATTGCTGTATAGCATTCTACTGTATAGATACCACATTTTGTGTATGTATTCATAAATGGATAGATCCTTGGATTACTTCATGATTTTGGCTATTATGAATAATGCTGCTATGAACATCCACACATTAGTTTTTGTGTGGACATATAGTTTCATTTTCTCTTTGGTATATACCTAAGAGTCATATGGTAATTTTAGGTTTAACTTTTTAAGAAACTGCCAAACTATTTCCACAGTGGCAATATCATTTTACATTCCCACTAGCAATGTATGAGGGTTACAGGTTTTTCACGTCCTTGCAAACACTTGTTATTGTCTGTCTTTTTTATTATGATGATTCTACAGTGGTGAAGTGCTATCTAATTATGGTTTTAATTTGCATTCTCCTAACGACTAATAATATTGAGTAGGTTTTCACATGCATATAAGCCACTCATATATCTTATTTGGCAAAATATCTATTCAAACATTTTGCTCATTTTTAAATCAGGTTTTTTACCTCATTGAGAGTAAGATTTTTTAATGTATTCTGGATACAAACCCTTTATCAGATATATAGTTTACATATATTTTCTTCCAATCTGTGGCTTATCTTTTCATTTACTTAATGGTATTTTTAATGCTTAAAGTGTATAATTTTAATGAAATCCAGTTTATCAAATTGTTTATTTTATGAACCTAGATTTTTGGTCATATCTAAGAACTCTTTACCTAACCCAACTGAACAAATATTTTCTCCTACAAGTTTCATAGTTTTAGCTCTTATATTTAGACCTCTGATCCACTGTGAGTTAATTTTGGTATGTGGTATAAAGTCAGATTTTAAATTCTTTTTGCATACGGACAATCAATTGTCACAACAACATTTTTTGCAAAGACTTTCCATTCTCTATTGAATTGCCTTGGTACCTTTGTCAAAAATCAACTGACCCAAAAAGTAATAGTTTATATCTAGGTTCTAAATTCTGTTTCATTGATCTACATGTATATACTTATGCCAGTACTATAAGGTCTTGGTTATCATTGTTTTATAGTAAATTTTGAAATCGGAAAATAGAAGTCCTCCAACTTTCTTCTTCTTTTATAAAATTGTTTCCATTATTCTGGTCCTTTGCATGTCCATATAAATTTTAGGTGTAGCTTGCCGATTTCTCCACAAAAGACTACTTGGAAGTAGGCAGTTAGTGATTGCATTGAATCTATAGATCAATTTGTGGAGCACTGCCATTTAAAAAATATTAAGTATTCCAATCTGGGAACAGGGATTGTCTTTCCATGTACTGGATTTTATTAATTTCTCTAAGCAATATTTTGTGTATCCTGTGGAGAATTCTTGGAGTACTTTGTTAAATTCAGTCTGACAATTATTCTTTTTGATGTTATTGTGAATGGAATTGTTAACCAAAGTTTCTGACAATTTTTCTGGAATGTGCTTTTTTCGCTCTGTGGTCCGAATCAAGTCAGTCCCCTCTGGTAGTGCAACTGCTGGTTTTCATGGCCCGCCTTGCCGTAGTAAAGCTGTGCTGAGAGAGCCAGGGTCGATGACAGCACCCCGTGGCAAAAATGCCACGGACTCCAACAGTCTTATCCAATGTTCACTAGCTTGTCATGAATAAGTACTTCTAAATTTGTTGTATGCCTTTGATTTATTCCCTTTGCCCTAAAATGGATCTTTCAGACAATTCTGTCTAATTGTAATATTGCTTTTTGGAGAGAGGATTTGCCAAGCTGCTCATGTCGTCATTCTAGAAGGCCTACTCCCATCTTTATGATAACTTTTGAATTTAGCTACAGTCTGAAGAACTCCCTCAGAAAAAGCATCTTTTACTCTACCTATGCCAAATGGCCTGGTAAGCTTCCCTTACAAATTATGATAAAAGTATCAGGTTCTTACTTCTGATAATAATCTTCATGGTGATATAGAGTGGGACTTTTTTCCAGGTGTGTATATGAGCAATTTTATTCCTCTTTCTCCCAATGAATGGCAAATTAAGCATTAGTTTGCAGATGAAATATTCAGTTTTATGAGGATACGGTTTTTCTTTATGCATAAGAAACAGCCACCTTTCATTCAACCATGTATCTCTGAGAATCACAGAAAATTTTAAATAATTCACACAAAATTTAAAATATCATATGTTTACTATGGACAAGAAAACAAGTGTAGTTTAAACTTTTATACTTAGTCTCTTCTCCATCTCTCTCTAGAAAGAAAAAGGCTGTCTCTTTAGTACATTCATATTTTTCATTGTGATCTGAGAATGTTTCAAATTTCAAATATCCACGTGCAACCTTTAAAAGTGCTAACATCAGAATAGTCAAAACTGGGAGGACTTCTGATTGAAATGAGTTAGCATAGGATATAATTCTTCTGTTGGAGGTCTATTCTGCACACCATCATTTTTCTTAATTTTTCTGATATTTTGCCCATTATACACTGACCTTTAAAACTATTTAAAATCATTCTTGGAAATCTCAATCTGGGAGTGAATTATCCAAAATAATTAGAAAAATGGTGGTATATGTCCCTGACATAGGAATACACCTTTTCTAAAATGTTCCTGCTTTTAACAGAATTTAATATAAAGTCATCTCAAGAATTATGATGCTATTAACCAAATGATTCCAGCAGAAGTAAAAACATCCACAACTTCAGACTAGATAGTAATAAAGAGAAAAATGTTCTTCTCATGCCTGCTATTATTTTGTATTCTTCATATTTCATGGGGGAGCATTAAGATACTCACCTCACTACAGTACAATTTACGAACAGTCATGAGCTTTCCAGGAGTATTTCAAGCCTCCCCTGTCGTGTCCTCTACATTTATTTCTCACCAAAAAGGAAAAGAGAACAAAAGAAAGAATTGCACACCAAACCTTAATTCTCCTCGGCTCTTTTATCAGGAGTTAATGCAAACATCTAACAAAGCTCGGTCTTTAGGAAATGGGCACCACTTACCGCCTTCCTGTTATAACTGGCAAGACATCATTGGATTTGGCTTCAGTTATTTTAAATGTGACTTTCTTCAAATCTGAAATGCCAACGGCCATGTCCTCCAGCATTCCAATCTCATCACCTAAACAAGGGAAAAGGAGCCTAGTTACACACAGACTGTTTGAAGAAAATGTCACTTGGTACTACAGCTCCCTGCCGGAATGTTTCTGGCATTTAAGTGAATGAGTTTCTGAATGCAGTGAATCCATTCAAAGTGTTTGGCCTCAGAGGCTGAAGATTTTCATTACTGAAGTAAGAACCATTTCAATGGACTCCAGCAGTCTGTGTATCTTTTGAGAAAAGGAAGAATGTATATATTTACTGGGAGGCTACAGACAAGTTTTAACTCCTTTATAAAACACAGTAGCATTCAGATCTCGTTACATTGGCATGGCTGATATTTGATTTCTAGAAATAAAAGAGATGGCTGAATTGAAGATGACTGATCCAGGCTCATATGAGTTTTATATCTCAATGCACTGACAAATAAAGCCTGAGAAAGAGGTAATTAAGTAGGATTCTAGATCAGCACTATCCACTAGAAATACAATGTGAGCCACATATATAATTGTAAGTTTCCTGGGAGTCATATTTTAAAAAGAGTAAAATAAAAATGGTGAGTTAATCTTAATAATATGTTTTACTTTAACCCAATATACCCAAAATGTCATTTCAGCTATAAATCAACATAAAATTATTAATTATTAATATAAAGCTTTTTTAACTAGTCCTTGAAATCTGGCATGCACGTCTAGTACATATTGATTTGGACCAGACACATTTCAAGTGCTCAATAGCCACACCAGGCCATGTATTGAACAGAGCTGTTCTAGACATTAGAGGGTTGGGACTTTAAAAATCCTGTCATTGAAACTATGTTGGCAAAGAGCCTTTTATTTTAAAAACGCCAGATGGCTTCTCAGGACTCCACTATGAAACAATCTATAATTCCATTTTCAAAACATAATGGGGGCAAAAGCACAGGTAACGGTGAATGAATGCAAAGAACTAGAAGTTACATTATTCCCGTAATACTTGATGCAGTAAAGGTTTACTTCTCCTTTTTATGCTTAACTGAAGAATCTTTGGATCAAGTATCCTTATGAGTAGAAATATGATTTTACCATGTGCTAAAGCAGTACTCACTGTATGTACTTAGCAGTCCTTCATATTGCACTACTAGTCCCACTGTGTGAAGCTGCTGTAGGAAGCCAGGATCATGTAAACTTGTGTGTAATTTGATGATAAAACCACAAACCAATCCAGCAAGCTAAAAAAAAAAAAAAAACCGTTGAAGAAATTTACCAGGGTCAACAAAATTTAATTGAGAACATTTAAGACTTTCAAGGCACCACAGATTTCATTTTAAAAGTTCAAGTATGTGTAAGAAAACTATAATTTCTTATATATCCATTTTGAAACCAGTTGACAGTCTTTGATCTAGTAAGGTTTGGGGAAGACAGCACTGTGAAAGGAGAGAGCATGGACTCTGGAGTCAAGGTGATACATCTGCAAATCCTGTCTACCATTTCTAGCAGTGAAGTCAAAAAAAGTTATTTAATGCTTCTGATGTTATTATTATTTTTGCACACATAGACTAAAGACAATACTACTCATTTCATAGAGTCATTGAAAGGACACGATGAAGAAACATGTGTAAGGCAGAGCACAATGTCCGACATATAGTTAGCTCCATTTGCCACTGGACCATCCATGAAATACTGGAGAACAGGGAGAGTTGGGTTAAAATATGCCCTTTGCCTGGAATGTTTAGAAAGACAGACTCTGTCTCTTTCCCTCCATGTGTCTGTCATATAAAATTCAGTCACCGAGGTGGAGGCAGGAGGGGAGATGGAAGACCCCAGCAGAGCCGGTGTGATGGAGACCAGCCTTGGTGTCACGGGGTAGGGTTGGGTGTATGCAAAGGAGGTGGTTCTGTCACTTCCCATTCAAGCCTTACTGCCTGGCAAACTTATTTTATAAACAAGAGAGGAGATCATTGGGGGGCCCTGTCCTGGGATTCATGGGGGAGCCGTATAAACAGGGGGTTGCAAACAAACCCCTTTTACCAGTCCTAGCTGGCCACCTGCAATGCAAGGCAGCTGCCCCTTTCCTCCCACTGTGCACTGTGCGGAGACCCCAGGGCATAATATGACAACAGGCTGGGTGACCCTTTCCCTCACAGACTCTGCCCCGTGAAATTGAATGTCCATTTCAGAGACTTAGCTACCTGTTTGCAGAAATAAATGCTTAAGGGCTCATAAACTGTTTCTATTTGGCTCATATTTATTATGATTAAGAAAAACTGGGTACCAAAACTTAAAAAAAGGATCCCTTTAAAAATAAAACGACCAAGGGGCCAGTCCAGTGGCGTAGCAGTTAAGTTCACGCACTCCACTTCAGCAGCCTGGGGTTCACTGGTTCAGATCCTGGGCACGGACCTACACACCACTCATCAAGGCAGGCTGTGGTGGCGTCCCACATGGAAGAACTAGAAGGACTTGCAACTAGGATATACAGCTACATACTGGGACTTTGGGGAGAGAAAAATAAAACTACCAAAAGAAGACCTCTATCCTCATCAAGGATAGTATTTAACAACCCAGCACAGTGCTGTGCTCACAAGTAGAGGCACCTACCGCTTGGCTGAAGACAATGTCTCTTCTCAGAGTCAGCATCAAACACTGGGGCAAGCTGTACGCAAGTTCCTGAAGGAGCACAAACGTCAGGGACTGCTTGGCTCGGTTCACCACTTCTCCCATGCAGTCCTTCAGGGTAAGGATGAGGGGATACAACTGTTCATACCAGTCCTCTGCGGGGAGGAAAGGGTGTAAGAATCATGGGATAGATGAAGGAAAGTCTCGGAGGACAGAATCAATTTATTTTTTTTTTCAGTGAAGTTTTACATATTATTAAGGATTCATAAGATTAGATTTAAAGATGTCCAATTCAAATCTCTCCTCTGAACTCCAGATGTCTATAACCAGCCACACACTGGATCTCTCCACTTGAGTGTACTTAACATAATACAGTAGAACTCTTCTCTTCTCTGTGCATCTCTAATCTGTGCACTGCCTGTATCTTAGTGTATGGTGCCACCAAAGTCTTCCCATGCTGGAAACAGAAGTTTTCCTGGACTTCTTCTATAGTCTTCCCATTTACTGAGTCACTAAACTAGTTCAACCACTGCAATAACCCATGAAACATTCATCTTCCCCTTGGCATCTCCCATCATCATTCATCAACCTGCCTTGCATCACTTTCTATCCTACTTATTAACTGATCCCCTTTCCTCCACTCATACCCTACTCAAATCCTTTCTCAACAGTGTTGCTAGAGGGAGCTTTCTAACCAGTTTAAATCCCATTCCATCACTCACTCTCTTGCTTCCTTAGTTAAAATATTTTAAAAACACTAGAGCATTCAGAATAAGGTCTAAAAGCATAAAAGATCCTCCATTATCTGATGTCTGCCTACTTGTCCAGTCTCATCTCTCAGAACTTCTTCACTTGCAGTCTTGAGTCCCAGGTGAACTGAACAACATGTATTTTCCAAAAGCTGTCCTGCTCTCTCATCTCAGTGTCCTTGTAAATCCCTTCTCCAAGCCTGGAGCACCCTTTCTCTACTTGTCTTCCTGACAAACACTTTATCTTCTCTGCAGGTGCAATGTAGAATTTCTCTCTTCCAGGAAGTCTTGATTTCCCCCTAATCCTTTTTTGTTTACTAAAGTTTGGGTTGAATTCACTTCCTTTTGTGCCCACAGCTCCTTGCCCTTAGTGTTCTAGAACTATCTACACACTCTTTGTGCTGCAAAAAGGGAGCTCATTGAGGGTAAGGAATATACGTTTTAATCACTGAATCTCCAGAACCTAGTATAGTGTCTGGTATATAGCAGATATTCAATCAGCATTAATGGAAGGAGTAAAAATGCAATAAATATAACAAAAGTCTTTTAAGATACTATAGACAAGTATGAGAAAATCAAGTTTTTGACAGTGTTTGGAATTCAAATAGCTTTTCTTCAAATAAGGATACAAAATTGAAACCATCTGTGATTTTGTATGTTTAGATTTCTAACATGTTTCAAGTATATAATTACGACTTTGGCATATGATATAGAAACAAGTTATGTGCCATTTCAGTATATTTGGAACTCAAAGCCCTGACAAATGTTAGACATTATAAATTCCCAACTGTATGACATTCAATTAATATATAAATAAACAGTACTTGACAAATAAAATTTAATAGAAATAAGTGCATGCTGAAAAATTAAGCATGCAACGGGATCTGAAATATGATCTTCTCAGCACAAAAGTGTCAGCTTCATCATGAGTGATGTGAGGGGTCAACAGCCAGTCAAGACCTTGTAAGAGTTATAGAGAACAATAAACAGAATCATGACCACTATGGTACCATATCTCCTGTCATTTATTTTATGTTGTGGTGTAAAGACTAGATGAAATAAACCAAAATGGTTGAAAGGGTAATTAATGACCGCAACTTAATAAAAAGATGTGTTCGTTAATACTCTATGTAAATGCATATGCAAAATACATTGGAAAGATCAGGAGTTGTTAGCTAAAAATATTGCAGAATTAAGCGTTATGACAGGCATAAAAAAAACACTAGAGAAAGGACAATTCAATGAAGACCTATTAAATCTGTAATCATTTAATAAAGGACTAATTTGTGGGCAGTCTAGGATGAAATATGAACAGTGGTTCAATTTAAATAAGCGTGGGCTAACTATTGATTTTTATGCCATTAGGACGTGTAAAAGGGCAACTGGAGGAACATCAGACTTATTTTCAGAGTAAAAGACACATCAATAGGCACCAAGAAGCAATATTCTATATTCCTATTTTTTTATATTTATTCTTTTATCTTTTATTCTTTCCCACCCTCTTATTTAATTATTGTTCTCAATATGAATGTGTAGCCTGATACATACACACACTGGAAAAATAAATATTTCAATAAGTTGACCTGGATGTAGATCTTAACAGATCAGGCTGCAAACTGATTTTGTTTTGTGCTTAGGTCTACAGAGATCAGTTTCCACCCAAGAATTCTCAAACATGAAATAAAGCTTGTGTGCAGTAGGTGGCGCTGCTTCATCAGGCTGAAGTAGAACTACTTTGCCACTTATTCAAGTCACAGATTTACACTTTTTTATACATTTGCATAGTTTCCAAACAGCATGTATATATATTTCTTTAAGCATCTTGCATCATACTGTCCTGTGTCAAGCGGTCAATAATTTGATCAAGAGTGTCATATGTTCTTTCTAGTTAGAAAATGGAAAATTACCTTAAGTGTACACTTTTTTTTCCTTGAAAGAAACTGAGAGCTCAAATTAAACATAGCTCCTGGGTTTTTCTGAAGGTCTTTAAAAGAGGAAACATTGTAGATTTCTTCATTAGCATCAGGATACTTTTTTTAGTCACTTTTAAACTTATCCTCACACTTATTCAACCAGTTGATTCTTAATCATAAATTGCAATCAGATAATCAAAAGAAAAAAGATCTAATTTCTGGTCCTACTATAATAAAACTGAAAACCTGGGGAAAAAAAAAATACACTGATATTCTACCGTAGGAGTATTGTTAGATACTTGTCTGATACTAACAATATTCCAGTGTCTCCGTTTACTATAATTATATATACTTTTTACGGCTAAAATTTAAGGAAAATGACAATATAAAACACATTAATTATGAATGAGGAAAATACAAGTTTGTGAGCAAAGTAGAATCTCTCAAAGATAGCAGCAAGCTTCCTATGGAGAAGCATACATGAGAAAGCTAAAATTACTTTTCTTTATAGAAAAGAAACAATTAAATTAATTCAGCAGATAAAGGAAACCTGCACTGGTAAATGCAAATTGCGATGACTACAGGTTTTGTTCCCTGTTAATATTCGCTGCATGTAAATCTCAGGTTCTGAAATAAACACAATGGGGTATGACAGGGCAGACAAAGGCCGAAGTCAGTTCATAAATGGGCTTTTTGCTCCAACGAGCATTCTAAATCAGTCTCACAAAAGAACAGCAAATGTTTTAGTTTTCTCTTTAAAAGTATTTTTGAGAAAAAAAAGCTGCAGCTGTTGAGTCTTGAGACCACTGTCACCTCCCCCTCACCTGTGTCTCTCTCCACATTTCACAATTTACATGGTGCTTATTTTGTCCTCAGGATAAAGCCATTTTTGGGGAGGGATGGAGATGTTCATTCTGTGCTATCAGGTCAAAGTAAGAAATCCAGAAATGCACACATCCACTCTTCTGAGCTTAGGTTCTGCAAGTTTCAACTAAGATCTTATATAAACACACACGCACGCGCGTGCGCGCACACACACTTATGATACATCCAGCGAAGCTGGGTAGCTGAGGGCTCACCACAACATTGTCACTGACCCAACAACTGGCTCAGCAGGCACTTAAGCGCCCACATGGTCGATTCTATCCCCTGGGCTCCTTTCAGTGTTGGAGGAAAATATGAAGAGAATGTTTTAGTGTCTCTATAAAAACTTGCTGAAACTCCTTAACCCTGAGACCAACAAGCAGAGTCTTTCCTCAGGAAAACATAAAATGCGTGTGGCTTAGCTGAGCTTTTCCTGAGCTTTGTGAAGTGTGTTGGAAACCATCCAAGCAGAGCCTGTTTTCCAGCCCTTGACTCGCTTCTATAACGTATTCAAGTGACGCTCACTGAAGGATTCAAAGAATGATGTCCAGGTGCCCCCTTCACCTCCACACACCATCTATTTCCTGTACAGGATGTTCATGTCCTCCAAGCTCAATGGCTCTTATGTTACTCAGGAGAAAAATAAAAGAGCCAAATAGCAACCAACTGTAGTACAGCATAAGGCTTTCTTTCCAATTTCTGAGCCATTTTCTTCTCAGGTGCTTGGTCTTCTTTGTTCATTTAAAATAATTAACTTCACACAAGCTTGTAGTCATTGTTATTTTTGTTATCACAACTTTTCAGACATAGAAAAAAAGAAAAGCTAAAAGATTGCATGCCCATTAAACTTTATGCAAAGAGATAAGAGAAGAAATGAGCCCAGCTCTTAGGATTCACCTAAGTTAAGAAGATGATGAACTGTGAAGCCAAGCAATTAGAACGGCCTTTAAGGAGGGTGATAAAATTCCCAAGGTTGTGCGAAGAACAGAGACCAAACCTACAGCCAACGGGGCTTTTATACAATTCTCAAATCTCAGGGAGCACAGAACCAGCAATGGGTCCATGGTTGAGGGCTAGGGGTGGGGGATTTCGATACCTCTGCTCAAAGTCCTTGCTGCTTTTGAGGGCCTGTGTCATGCATCAACCCAGATATGCCACCTACATGCCCCTCTGAGTGAAGGCCTGGCCTTTCATGTACAATTTTACAATGAGGACATCATAACTTGGAGAGGTCAATTAATGATGTCTTCTTCTCCAGATGCTTTATAGCTAAACTTCTTTATATGAGCATGATACACATGGCCAACTTTGGTCATAGGCCCTAGGCACTTGCCCCTAGGATGCCTCCAAATATCCAGACACATCCCAGGGATGTGGGGCACAGAAACTAGGGTAATCAGACAAGAGACAAGTAATCAGGAAAGAAAAGCATTTGCTGAGGCTTGGCCGCTTCAAATGTCCTCCCTGGCTGCTCAGAATGTCCTTCAAGCTTTCCTAACCCCTCGCCCATCTTTCTCATCCATCTCGTGGCTCTGGTCCAGGAATCAAAAGATCAATCCGCATTTTTATATTATTTTAACAAATGCTAATCTGTCTTCTTTTTATCACTTTTCCTCCTTTTTTCACTGCCATCATGAGAAATACACTCATTGCTAGCCAAATACAACCTCTCGGATATGAGGTCCAATATTAATATTGATCACTTATGTCCCCTATCCTCACAGAGTTTAAAATATAGAAGAGAATCAAGAGCTGTAAAGTAATACCTACCATACAAGGATATACTAAGTGCTATAAAAGTTGGGATGTGACAAAACATGTTTAGAAGAGTTAAGAGTTTAGAGGCAAGAGAGTTCATGTCTGGTGAGAAGATCATATTCATTCATGGTTGTGTCCTTTACTGAATACCTGAAGGAAGTCCTATGTGGAGGGAGCTCAGGGAAGCTGCTTGACCTGCAGGTAGTGAATACCCGTAAAGTGAAGCTTTGTAGGAATAGAGTCTGGGAGGGGTGCGGTTTGATGAAGCTAAGTCCCACAAATGGATGCCATACACTGACTGGAGGGGGCCATAGAGGGGACTGGAAGGGAGGAGGGAAGGAGCTGAGATGAGTCAAGGACTTAGAAAAGGAATGAATAAAGTAGAAGAAAATGCTGAACCTGAAGTCATGGTAAAAAGCCAATGGAAAACTTAGTGGGCAGTTATCATAGCAAGGATAGGGAATGAGCTTAGTAGGGGTGTTGAGAGAAACAGGAAGGTATGGATTATGTGTGAGCAGAGCCAAAAGCTGAGAAACAAGGCCAAATCTAGAAATAAGGAGTATCAGGCAGGCAAATGCAAACAGGTTTATGGTAAACTTGGGAGGGAAGTCACACATGAATGCGGCACCATCCTTTCCCCCACCTCAGAGCAGTCTTAAAGGCCCCAAGGGTATTCATACAAAGGACAAACACGTATCTTAAAATGTAATCAACGTACTATCCTCTGAACTGTGATCCAAGGAAAGCGAGTGATATGGCATCTTCCAGATGTATTAGAAATGAGTGTACTGCTCATCTTGAGACAAACTGCTATGAGAAGAACAAAGGCAACCTTTTCTCATGTCAAGGAAACCTTGTTTGTTTAAATCCTGCCAGCCTGAGAACACAGTATCGTAAAACTTCCCAGTCTTGCTCTTAGAAAAATAGCAAAGGAAATGCATCAACTGATATCCTGGGTTAAACTTCTCATTTCGTGGCACAAAGTTGAAAGCCTTAAGTAAATTCTGCTAAGACACTTTCCAGGAACTAAATCCATTAACCAAACAAGCTGTGTATTTATTGTAGCATAAAGTTTTGAATTGGGGGTTATGCTGGCCCAAACAGGTCATGAACTCACATTCATTGGGCTTATTTTGCCTTTTGGCCTTAAGAAAACTGTAATGTCAACTCTGGCCTACAAATATGCTGACATTTAACCATGGAAAAATAAGCTGCATAGGTCATAGGTCATTGAACAACCTAGGTCACCAACCCATCTGCACCAGAGAGCTCTTGTCACTTAAATTTTGTCCGGTATCTAAGATTGAAACCAGAGGTAGCAGATACTGAGTGGACTGAAGCCTAATGACAGTGCAGGCGTCCAGAGCAGGGAAGAGGAGACACATTTCTATCTGGAAGTGACCTAGGTGAGTGCAGTAGTTTTTTAGTAAAGTTCAAGGCCAGTGGAATAGAGTGCACCATTTAAAAAAAAAAATTCTACAAATACAACAAAGCCTCGTGTAAAGAGATTTAATTTATAAGTGCCGAGTAAGTAGGCAAGTCACAAACATAATGTAAACAGTACCATTTCTCAGGCTATTCCATTCAATAATCACATGCCCCAAAGTTCTCAGGTGGGAGATATGAATCTCTTTTCTCTGTCTGTCCCAGTTTCTCTGTGGTTGTGAGCATCATCAGATTTCCTTTACAACTTGCGCACCCACCAGACTGCAAGACCAGGGAGATGACTGAAGGCGTTCCTGAGGACAGTGCTGGCAGAAGATAGATGCTCAACAAATATCTACTAAATGAATGAAAGGGTTTTCCTTTTCGTCTTCAAACTACCATCAATTTAGTGTGTGTCTTCCATAGGGCTTAATGACATGAACTATTTTATATATAATTGTGTTAATTAATTGTTCTAGTCCTTATTCCAAGTTTGTTAGGTAGACAGCTACTCTGGCCAACCAAAGATAAAAGATGCGAAAGAGATTTGCTAAAAAAAAAAAAAGGTGATTTGCTAAAACCTTGATTTGTCCCTTTTTGGAGGTTGGGATGCATTTTTCGGATGTCTAATCTTTGGCATTAGCAAGCCATTGATAATTGGTAATAAATTATTGATAAATTCTTTGCAGTTACCAGACAATTGTGTTAAGTGGAGACAGCCAGAGATAAAGCAAAAGATGTGGGGAAAAAAGTGAACTCTTAAATCCCATAAGGAAATGTGGAATATGCTTTACAAGTTAAAAGGGAGTTACAAAGCAGAAAAGGACACGAGTATGAAAGAAGAAGAAACTCTAACCACTGGTAAGTGAACTAATTCAGTGATCTACACGGATGTTTACCTCGTCTGTATGAGAAAGCAGTGATGACTTACAGGCAGCATGGACTCATTAAGGAAAATTATGTCACAGGAACTTCATCTCTTTTTGACAGGGCTTAAGGCTGGGTAGATTAAGAAAAAGCATTGAATGACATAGGGCATTTTGTCTTTCGCAGGGCACTTCATAGTATTGTTGTGAAAGAGAAATACAGGCCATGCAGTAACCTGAATGGGTGAATATAGCTAGTGGAACACACAGTCCCAAAGTGTAGTGATTAACAAGTATATTCCAATGCATACAGTTCTCTTTAGTGATGTGCCTCAAGGACATGTATTTGTGTCTGTTTTCCCATAATTTTTATCTAGAATTTCCATAAATGGACAGGAATATTTGTGAAATAAACCTGAGTAGGACAGTAGATACGATGGATGAAAGTAACAGATATTTATTAAAGTGTACTCAAAAGTGTATTATACTGCAGTCCTGGGTTTAGACATCAATCTCTTCAGCAGAATTGAGATAGACATGTCTTAATCTCCTGTGCCCCTAGTATTTCACAATGTCTAGCACATAGTGGTGACTGAATATTACTTGAATATTGATAAACCTGAAAGGTCAAATTTAGCAAAGTTTATGAATATCAATAGAGTTACTAGCAAAACATGGCTGTCAAATTAGCTAATGTGGACTTGGATATCATTAACAAAAGAAAAGTATCTAAAAATAGGGAGGTGGTCCTCCTGTGTTACTCTGCATATTGATGCTATTCCTTTGAAAAACGACCAAAAATGTAGCAACTTGGAAAGGACACGATGGGTGCTTTCAGATATGTTAGGCTATAACGTGGCAAAAGGAAAGTAAATTTGTTCTGTGTGTTTCAAAGGATTAGATCTGGGCCTGTGGGGAATATTAAAAGAAACGTATTTAGATCAATATCTGGAGCATGCCACTCTAGAAAATGCAAATGGTTTTCTATCAGTGAAGATGTGTATAACAGGCTAGGTGAAAATGGGCAGATATATCATAGGTAAGCTTCCTAACAGAATTTAGGAGCTTTAACTACATATTCTTTAGTGACACATCAAAATCTAAGACTCCAATAGTCACTGATTTTATCCTTGAGTCCTCGATTTATTATGAAATTGAATGCATGTGGTACCACACACACAGTGGATGCTTGTAAGTATGTTTAAGTGTATGGAAAATAAAAAGACAATCTTGTTCATTAAGAAAATATGTAAATATAGAAAAGCCTTGAAAGTTTTGAGTAGTTATTGTACTATATTTGTTCAGAACAGCAAAAAAAGTTTTTCTCTCAACACTATTTGTATTACTCTTGAAAAGAAACTGATGAAGTAAGATATATTGTAAAATTCTGGATCTAAAACAAAAAACCTTCAAAACTACAGATTTAAAACATTATTAAATTAATACATTGTAGAAAGAAAATCTGCAACTTTAAAAGAAAAATATCTGCAGGTTATAGAAGAACATAAAAAAAATGGATGATGGTAGTGACATTTCAGAAGACCATCTGTTTAAACATTTTATATATATACCAGCAAAACAAACACAAATTACAGTTACAATGTACAAACAAAAGATGGTGACAAAGAAAGAAAAACTGACTGTCATAGGGTTGACTTACCGTATAAGATTTCAAAATGTATCCCAATATAAAACACAGTAGACAAAACATACGAACACAATAAAAATTCCAGAAATTGGTTAAAAATGTTTACAGAAGTTAATATATAAAGAAAAGAAAACAAAACAAAACTGATGCAACATGAGGAAAAATAATAAATAATAAATGATGTGCTAACTTGCCTATCAGTAGTTATCACATCATACCTTTCAACAAGTTCTAGATTACTCAAATCATTCACTGAATCACTTCATTTATTAATTGTAAAAAGTACAATGAAATGCATCCCACCCTAGCTATGGGTTAGTGAATAATCTAGCCCATAAATTTGGGGGCTATTGAAGAAATGGATTTTATTATAAAAAATAATATTTTAAAATATAGTATTGTTACATCATATCAAACTTCACAAATAACCAGAAATTACAATTTTTCATCCAAAGTGGCATGAAAGCAGTGAAAATATTTAAGGTTCGTAAGGCTATAGTTAAAAGGGTGTTTGTAGATACTGTTGATGACAGTACCTAATGTTAAAAAGAACCATCAAAATGTTCCTACCCACGCAAATGTTGGTTTCTAAATGCTATTGCCAATAAAAGAAACCAGGATTCCTTAGAAAATGGCTGAACCTAGGGCTGAGGCAGGGAAAACAGAGATGAGCCTGGAGTGCTTCATGGTGCCAGAGGGTAAGGGAATGAGTAAAAAGAGTAAGAAAGAAAATAAGGGAGTAAATAGCCTGTGGTGGGGAAACCTGTATGAAGGCCACTGAAATGAACCTGAAAGAGCTCCCAGTGGCTATCTCTAGAACAATTTGAACCCCAAATAAACAATAATGGTATTGGATTATAGACCAAAGAGTAAAATAAATATTCATGAGTCCACAGTGATATAAACAAATAATTGTATAAATAAATACACGGGAGAGAAGGGATAACTCTTCCTTATAAAATAATTCTACTGTTAGCAATCTCACTTAGGGGAAAATATCTGAGATGTAGTTAAAGACTTAAATGCTCAAAGATACTTCTGTGTTAATTGCAGTATTATTATAATAATTAAATATTTGAAAGAGTGGTTTGTCTTTTGATGAGTTAGTTTACAGTCATTATAATCTCATTTCCAGAGAATATTTACCAGGAAATATTCATAATATAATGGTATGCAGAATATTAAGAAGAACATTTGTATTTATAATGTGTACTCCAGTTTGGTTACAGTATGTGTGTGTGTGTGTGTGTGAGTGTGTGTGTGCATAAATACAAGATATGTTCAAAATGTTTATGTCTAATTGAAATAAGAAAATAAAAATCATATGTAATTGTATTTGTTTTTCTTAACGAATTTTCTAAATTATTACTTTCTTAATAAAATTTAAAAATACAAGTAAATTGGAGTATGTGTCATCAATGGATGTATATCTCCAATATCTTTATCTGAGATAGTTTGGGGGATAACATAGGTAAATACACGACTTTAGGTTATTCATATGCTTTATATTACTTCAAAAAGCCACTATTAATTTCTCTACTGCATTGCTTTATGTGACAAAAATCAGGGTAGATACCAAAAGTGCTTTTTTCTTAACTTTAGAAGACTATATAAAAATAATTATTATTTTTATATAATAATAATATAATATAATAATATACTAATGTAATGTATAATAACAATGTAATAATTTTTATTTTTATTAAATAATAAAAATAAGCATTAATATTTTATTATACAATAAAAGTAAATTTTTATTAAATAATTGAGTTAATCAATTCCACTCTGACATACAATATCCATAATAGATTTTAAATATACTTGAGCACAGATTCATTTGTAAAACATCTATTTATACATGTTAACATGCTCTTTTATGTAGCAATATCTTCTCGAAAACAGGCACTCTATATACAATTGTCTGACAAGTAAAATGTTAACAAAAGCTTTAACTTTAAAATTATTTGACGATACTATAGTAAATAATTTTCAGACCCAAGTATACATTTTCTTTTACACATTTAAATAGTTTCTTATGTCCTAAAAATGTTTATAACACAAAAAAGAATGGATGAAGTAAAGATGGATAATAAATCAAAGTAATAAAATCAATTAGAGGGCACTATGTCAAATATTGACTCTAATTTGATCTAGTTGTGACTTCCACATCGGCAGCAATTTCTGTTTAGTTTTAGACTGTATCCAAACAACGTCTCACATAAAAATGAAAGCAATTCATCTAATTTTACAGATGATTTACCTACCAAATATTTTTACTTTTTAAGAAGTAATTTTGTTTGCATAAACGCTATCTTCCAATAAAATACAAGACAAATAAAATGTACAATTTCAAATATTTTAAAACTCTGTTCTTGTCAATGAGAAGTTTTCAGGAACATCAAAACAGAAGAGGTAGCCAAATTCAGTATCCCTTATCTCATTTCTGCTAAAAAATATTAAGCTTGAAAACCCATCAATGGACAGAACAAGTCACTAAACTGGATTCTGCCCCCTTATCTCATTTTTCAGAGCACAGCATGTCTCTGGCTCATAGTTGATAGTCGATAAAGGTTCAATTAAAGAAAATTGAAGTATACTATTTCTTTATGACATAAGTTATGACAAGCTTTCATTTTGATTCATTTAAAGTTATGGAAGTGGACTAGATTCATTAACTAATAAAACGGATATTATTAAGAAAGAAGATCCCCATAGACAATTAGACCCAGTAGGAATGAACATAAAGAACATTAGTGTAAACTTTCCACCCATGCGAATGTTCTACAGAGGATGAGGACTATCTACACTAAGAACACTTCAGAAAGCCAAGGTTTACAAATATGATTTAGAAATGGTTCTACTATTAATCAAGTGATGAAAGATTGATGTTTCACATAATTAAACTCCTGATGAAAATGTGAGTAATGAAAAATCAGGAAAACATAAATTTAATTTTATAAGTGTCCATATTTCCTTATGACTCATTTTCTTAAAGTAGTAAGAAAAGCAGATTTCAGAAGAAGAGGGAAGGATGACACTGTTTATTCTTTCCACTTAGAATATCTAGCAAAGGGGTCAGGACAACTCTTACAGCATTCTTACTATCATAAAGAAATGCAGATGTTTGTCTTGGTTTTTGTTATCAAAATTAATCAAATTAACAAAAAAATTTCAACAAAAAAAGCCATTTTTAGGGTCACAACTGTAGTTAAAATTCTGATTATCGTATTTTGTAGTCAACCTTGTAATAAGCCATACATTTGAAAGTATCTACCTATATCTATCTGTCTGTCTGTCGATATACACATACACACTCCCATATGTATGCATATATACCCACGTGTGTGTATACGTGCATTCGTGAAAATCCAGACTTACTAATATGTCTTTGGACTAGTGCACAAAAATATTGTCCTTTATGGAATCAAAGCTTCTTATGCTTTTTTGAGATAATTCATAAAAACATCCCCCTGAAGAAGGAAAAAGCATTTTATCATATTGCATTCTTTTTGGGAACTATGATGAGATACTGTGTCCTAATAACTCTCAAATTTTCTAAGAGTTTTAAGAGCAGAGGCTTGTTTTTCTTCCTAATAAAATTTTGGAGAAATGTGTACCAGTAGATTAAATTATGTCAGAGTCTTTAACAGAAAACACTGTTCTTCTTTCAAGAAGGTTTTTATGTGGCAAAAGGAAAAATAAATGAGCATTGCAAGCAGTTCTGAAAACACAACTGAATGCAATTTGATAAATAGCCTTCCATCACCCAAGCCAGAGCATTGGAAAAGCATGCTATCAGCACTTTCATCAAAGGCACTATTGACTCCTCTTTTCTCTCTCATTTTATCATGACTTTCTCATTTTGTTTACTCAGTCAATGATTGGGAAAAAATGACTCCTTACCCCTTGGATGAGTTATGATGGAGTCCACTAGAGACGGGTCCTTTTCTTCATTTTTGCTGCTGCTGCTGCTGCCGCCACTGCCACCATCTCTTTCAATCAGTTTATCCACCATGGCAATAATGCAGTTCAGGCTCTTCCCCACATTGGCCCACACCCTATCCTGAAAAGAGCATGAGTATCACTACGCATTGTTATTGCAGAAACAAGATAAGGCAAAATCTGATGAATCCATTTTGGAGAAGCAGGCAGAGAAGCAATCCTAAGAATGCAAACTGAGCGACTCACTCTACTACTTCCATTAATCTGGCCAGACTATGGATATACAAGAAATCTATTTTCTCTTAATAAAGTAAAATTTAAGTATTATAAATCTTTTTATTTAGCCCATTTTTTTCTCTGTCATAAAAGCAATGATGAACTACCATACAATATTAATCCATAATTGAGCACAAATTATGACATATCTATTTTCCTTATCAATACTTAGTAAGAAAGCAAAGACATATCAATATTTTTAAAGAATGCCCACCACCTGCATTAGAATTTTTGTTTTTCTTTTTACTGTGATAAGATGTACACAGCGTGAGTTTGCCATTTTAATCATTTTCAAGGGCACGGTTCAGGAGCACTAAGTACACTTACATTGTTGAGCAGTCATTACCACCATCCACCTCCAGAATTTTTTCATCTTCCCAAACTGAAACTTTATACCCTTTAAACTTGAATTCCTCATTCTTCCCTCCCCCAGCTCCTGGCAACATCATTTTACTTTCTGTCTCTATGATTTTGACTATTCTAGGCATCAGACATTCTTAAATTGCGATCTTCAGATCACCTCTAATAGAATGATGTAGAGAATTAAAATGTAGGTCCTTGGGTGCCATCAAGTCAATCGGAACCATTGGGAAGAAGGCCCTCTAAATTGAAATGCTGACACGCGTCCCAGGTGCTTCTGACCACACTAACTCTGAGAGCTTCTACTCAATACTATATGCTTCAGCTACACAACAAGTCATTTTGGCTGATTTATTTCCTAGGAAGCAGCCTCTACCACTAACGGACCTCTTTGTCACTAATCTTCCTAGTTCTGATTACTATCCATTTTTGTTTAGGGCAATACCCAATACTGAGTTCTTTGATTCACAAAATTTTCTATTTTTTAAATAAAAATTTTAAATATAGTCATCGATATCATGATGTTAACCTTGGCTTCTCTTCTGGCTCCTCTTCCCACATCATTTACGTGTAAGCCCTGACTCCCCATCTGTGATGGTTAATTTTATGTATCAATTTGACTGGATCACAGGGTGCCCAGATATTTGGCTAAACATTATTTATGGGTGTGTTTGTTTCCAGATAAAATTAGCATTTGAATCTGTGGACTCAGTAAAGCAGATCTGCCCTCCTCAGTGAGGGTGGGCATCATCTAATCCATTGATGGCCTGAGGAGAACAAAAAGGCCGGGGAAAGAAAAATTCCACCCTTCCCCCTTGACTGCTTCAGCTGACACAACAATCTTTTCCTGCCCCCAGTGCTCCTGGTTCTCAGGCTTTTAGTCCTGGACTGGAATCTACACTGCTGGCTCCTCTGGTTCTCAGACCTTCAGACTCAGGTTGAACTACACCACCGGCTTTCCTGGGTCTCCAGCTTGCAGATGGCAGATCATGGGACTTCTAAGCATACAAAATTGTGTGAGCTAATTCCTTCTAATAAGTCTCTTCATATATATATATATATATATATACACACACACACACATACATATATATACATATATATGATTTATACACATATATACACATATATATGATTTATACACATATATATGATATGTGCATATACATATATATATACACACATATCCTATTGGCTCTGTTTTTCTGGAGAACTCTGATTAATATACTATTGCAGAAAAACCAAATGGATTTATGGTGCATTTCCTCATCTCGACATAAAGCAATCTTTTGGTAGATGCTTTCCCTGTAATAGAGCAATTTCAGGAACCTAGAGTAGCACTTAGTGCAAAGATAATAGACAACTAAAGTACTTCCTTAGTGGTTTATATATTTTTTTCCCAAATGTATATTTTTTACATAAGTTAATTTTGCTAGTTTATAAACATATAAACTAATTTTGGTTAGGATAAATCTAGAAGGAAAGAATGATAGTAGAATTTAGATTATCTGATGGGTGCTTGTAAAGATTAAGTTAGTTGAATAATTCAACCACATTGAAACAAATATGGAAATGTACTGACATGCCTACTCTAGCTGAGGGGCAAATAGGATTTAGTAGAAAAAGAGTACATTCAAAGTTAGAAAAGGTCAATGTGAGGTCCACTTATGTGATACGCTGTCTATGATACCCGGGGAGAACCACCACATTTCTGGGCAATTAACAGTGGGGTCCTCTACAATTTAGAATGATGATTCATGCCCTGCCATCCTCACCATACTGCAGTGGAGCCAAATGACATGGTTTCTATGAAAGTGCTTGGTAGAATTATTACAATTTGGCAAAATCACATCCTGTCCCTGTTGGCTTTCCTAATGAATCAAGCTTGTTTTCATCACCCTGTAATCTTGAGTGTGAAATATGCCATTAATCACAAATAATCATAACAATTTTTCCCATAAAATTAGATCTTTCCCCTCAAAGAATTAAAAGCACTTCCCTTCTGCTTTTAACTAAAAGGGAAATTAAGACACCAATCACATCCACAGATTACATCATCCTCTGCTTGTCGTCTGAGAAAATGAAGTGGAGGCACCTCTGAGGCATGAGCCAGGAGACCTAAGAAAGCTCACCTCTTCCAGGAGGAAACACTGCGGAAAGGTAAGCCAGCTGAGGTCCTGACATCACTCATACTGCAATTTGGTAAGGCGCTCACATTCCAGACCACGACAACAAACTAAATGGCCCCATGCTGAATATGCCTTAATCACCACCACCAACTGCATCTTTAAGGCTATTAAATTGAAAAATGAGACAATTCTTCAGCTAATACTGGAAATAAACTCTGCTATTGAGGGGAAAAAAGGGGAGAGGATTGCTCCTAATTTTCCATATTAGCTTTGTACATGAAGTAAGTTTTCAACTCTCTTCCTGCTGCCCATGTTGAGAGGAACTTTATATTTTGATGAAAGATCAAGTAGCATTGCACACTGCCTGTCTTGTGTAAAGTAATAAAAGGGGTGGATCAACTGCTCTTAATCACATCTCTGAAGTGCTTGAACAGAAGGTTATTTAAAAGGATAATTTTACATTCTATACCTATATATTGTTCTTCTTTCTCTATAGATACCTGAGTTATAGGATTCTACTGGTAGAAAACGTAGCCTTTGCAGACAGTAGAGAGATCTTTATTGACATGAGGAGCAGAGTGAAGCATGTTCAGTGACCAAGACCAACAACCATATAGTAAAGAGAGGAGGTAAACAGTAGAAAAACATTTAAGTCATTAAATGCTTAGAGGACACACAAGCAGGGAGGCTGTTTTTTGGGGGTGAGTAATTGAGCAGTTTCTTCTGTAACATTAACATACAATTAATGTATAATCAAATATTTTATTGAAGGCACACCCAGCAGCAGACTCTGAGCAGACTAATTCTGTTCTTTATCTTTTGGAGAGGAGATCCTGCCTGGTGGTGAGGGAACGCTGAACTTTGCTGGTCATTGCTTCCTTCTCTTTTATGGCATCTACAAAGTAGATTCAAGTTATTGATTTGCACTTCTGTCTCTACTACTAGACTATGAGTTATTTGCACTATATTGTGCAAGGCCTGGAAGAAAGACAGAGAGAAAAGGGGTGAGCAAAGGAGGGAAGAGGAGAGAGATGACTCCAACCCAGACAGAGATCGAGGGCTGCTATGTATAGTCACCTTGGATATGAACATTAGCTAATTTAACCTCAAAAAACACCACACAAATTAATATTATTGATTCAGTATTTTGGGGGGGCATGGGAAGCTTGGCCGTGAGCTACCATCCCTTGTCAGTCTCCCTCTTTTTGTTTCAGGAAGATTGTCACCAAGCTAACACTTGTGTCAATCTTCCTCCATTTTGTATGCAGGATGCTGTCACAGCACGGCTTGATGAGCAGTGTGTAGGTCTGTGCTCAGGATCCCAACCCATACAATCTGGGCCACTGAAGGAGGGAACACAAACTTACCCACTACACCACCAGGCTGGCCCTTTGACTCAGTTTTTAGAGATGAGAAGATTTCAGGTAAGAGACGTTGAATAATATTCAACATTAAAATGGTCTAACTGGAGCAGAAATTCTAATTGACTCCAAAGACTTGATTCTTCCCCTATGATTTCCCACAGAACTGTGGTTCACAGTAGGAATTCTTTTTCGTGAAATCACTGGAACTCTGGGGACAAACTAGGCAGAAGAAGGTCAGGAGACAGAGCCTGGGAAGGTTTAGGTAGAGATGTGTGCCATCTACAGGAGCAAGATTAGGTTTCAGTTGCCTAAGACAGATTTTGGCAGTTATCTGGCAGATTCTGGACTAAGAGATGACTCTATAAAAAGGACAAGATGGTTACATATACTCGTAAGTCTAAAATAAAGGGTGTCATATAATCAGGGATGGAGCAATAACTTGGCTAAAGGGTCATTTGGCTTCGGTCAAAGGACATAAGCAGCCAACATTAATAAAGAGCAATGTCAGTATCAAGGCCCAAAATCCATTCACGTGACTGGTATATAAAACAAGGAGTGGGTTGCAAGGAAGACGATAATTCAACTGCTAGGAGATCAGGGGGAGGGGCAAGATAATTATTTTGGAACTAGGATGCTAAAAATAGGTAGACAAGTTTCTTGAAGGGGAGCCTTAAATATCTGATTTCTCTCCTAAACAAGCCACTTTCCATAATATTTCTCTGAAAACATACACACAGAGGAAAACAACCAGCAACAATTCTCTTAGTCTGATGATTTTTACTCACTAGGCTGGTCCACACAGGAAATTCTTTTTGCTTAGACTGCTGGTATGTCTGGGACCTACTCCACTTTGTTCCCTACCAAAATCACACGATTTGTTTCCAAATGTTCTCATGAAGAGGAAAGGCTGATTAGGGAGGAGAAAACAATGGAAGCAAAAGAATGTGGCTGCAGTATCTGGTGCTTCCAGCCCCTCCCCTTTTCAGGCCAGGCAAGTATGAACAGCTCCAGATCCTGTGTAGTTCCTTAGCTACAGGAGAGGTTTAGAAACAAAACAACAACTTATCAGAAAAACAGATTGCCACGCAGTTTCCCCTGAAAATAGTATCAATCACACTGCTATGTCTTCTGCTGTATGAAAGAAGCAATGAAAAATTGGTGGGCTAAAGTCTAACCTTTAGTAAATGGAGCCTAACTGGTCTCCTTGACCTTAATGGAAACTTCAGACAACCCAATTTCTTGGAGGTGAAGTGGCTATAAACTTTTTCTCAGCAATGAGGGCACAAAATCAGTGGGGAACTAGCAGTAATATTTATTCCATTCTAAGTCAGGTGCTGATCTTGGTCTTTATTTATTTCTGGGTAAGGACCTCAGCTAACACGTAGGTCAACCCCAGTGCAATAGATGTAAAAATTTGATGGATGTAGCAGTGAGTAGCCAGGGGCACATTACACCTGGCAGAGTGAGCCATGAGGGCAGAAGACATGGTGCTTACTCAGCATGCCACACATTTATGAGCCTGGTAGCATCAAGAGAAATCCTGACTACTTTGGATCAGCAATTAACTTGAAAAAAAAAAAAAGTTCAGCAATGCTGAGCTGATCAACTGTTCTAGGGCCGATTTTTGGTTGGCAAGAATGTGAAGACTAAACCAGAGCTGACATGGAGGTCTGAAGTAGGCCTGTCATAACTATATCTCCATATACATTTTCCCACTTGTCATTACCAATTTCT
The DNA here is from genome assembly GCF_041296235.1 of Equus asinus. NCBI lineage: Eukaryota > Metazoa > Chordata > Mammalia > Perissodactyla > Equidae > Equus > Equus asinus. The sequence goes on from NC_091792.1 coordinate 31,282,634, forward strand.
GAGGACTTTGATTAGAACCAGCCAGGGAATTAACAAGGCCAATAACATCTTTAAAAAGAAGCTTCTGTTTATCCTTGAGTGGACTGAGAGCAATTTGCACTTTACTGACCTGGTTCCTCAACACTGCAAACCTTTGTTTTTTCCATCGCTTAATAGCTCTTCTCTCTGAATCCTAACTTTACTCAGACTGTTAGGTGAAACAGTTGCACTTAAAATACTCTATGACACAAACTGGCACATGTATGGCCCAAGCTACGTAATACACACATATTTGCACACACGCAATTAAATGAGATTCTTTGCTTAGGCCTATTGATCCTGCTTAACCTCACCTACCTAACCACACCACAGGCCTCACGCTGAAATTCAGTCCCTAGTCACACACGTGGATTCACGTAGTCAGCCACTGTTTCTCCAGTATTGACCTCTCCTTACTTCCCTGGTTTGGATCTTTCCCAGGCCTATACTGTTAGCTGCCAGACAATGAGATCTACCTATGACTGCCACGTTCATCTTCATCGATCACCATGCCCATGTCATCACTCCTCTGATCAACAGCAGGTTTAGTACCCAGCAAGTATTTTTATTCTTCTCTCAGCCTAGAGGCGTCTCTGTAGTTGGGCTGACCTAGATAATTCTCTTGATTTCTCATTAGTCTTCAAAATAAAAACTTCATCCAGGTCAGTCTCCTTGCTGTCCTAGAAACATACTGTTAATTAGCTCAAGATATATTTTCTGGGCACTCGCTACATGCCTTCTCAGTGCTGAACATCAAAGAGAATGGAAACCTTGGAGGAACTAATATTTCTATCTTGACACATGCTGCTTTTTATGCTTAGAATGCCTTCTCCCTTATCTTCCGTCAATCCAAGTTCTTACCCTTTCAAGTCTCACCATCTCCAAGAACTGTTCATGCTGCTTTCTCTCTACTTAACATGTTTTTTCTTTGTAATAGACAGTGGGCTCTATGAAAAAATGACTATTACTTATTAATCCCTTTATTCCCAGATCTTAGTACTCATGAGTTGATAGATAAATAAAAGAATGAAAAAATGAATAAAAGAAGGAAGGGATGATTTTTTCACCTTCTCGAAGCCTCATATAACTTCTCTCTGAATCTTTTCAACATTTTTAGTGTGTATTACACAATTACCTCCATTCTGGGAACATCTTTCAATATCTCTGCTTGTTTTATGAGTGCTGGCCATTCACTTAAATAAGGTGATATGGTTGTTGAGGTAAGAAGCCATATTTTATACTTAATTTGTTTTCCCCCCAAGTTACCTATAGCATTGCTGTACATCATTGATGCTTAATTAACATCTGTTGATTGACTTAATAATCTGCTATTCGGGAGTAAAAAGAAATTAAAACATAAATATAAGAAGTATTATCACATGTGCCCTCAAATTAAAGTTAGAACTAACCTCATACTCTGAAAGGCTGAGTTTACCCTAATAAATGCCACATCGTGCTACAGCTTTCAATTCAGTGAAATATTAAATAAAGCATTTGTTTAATAACAAGTAAAAACAATCCACTGATGGACTAAAGCTTTTAATTTTAAATTGGTAACTGGATATTATCTGCATACCATTAGACAGCTACACAACTGGTTGAACTATACGACATTATCAGTTAGTGTACTGCATACCATCAATTTCCAGGATTAATTTTTTTTTTAACTAAACGTACCAGCATATATCAAGTCAATAGTCTGCGTGTATATACCTCAGCATTTCTTTTAACTATTCATTAAATTTTGATTCAAAAATTTCTATTTAGGAAATAATGTCTCATTATTCATATTAGAATGTATTAAAGCTTAAGGCACTTGATTTGAATGTAATCATAAATTTCTAAAGTGTGTGTATGCAAGTTTGCAGATACATTATACATAAGCACATCAAAATATCTGACACTGAACCAGGCATTGTAAAGGCCAGGGAAGTAGCCAAGGGAAATGATGGTAACCAATATAAAATCACGGGAAAATCACCTTTACATTAATAAAAATAAAATATCTTTGTTAAAAACACTGGTTTGAATTGTATAATGAACTGGTCTTTCAGGAAATCCGTCCATTCCCTTCTTCCTACATTAACTCTGAAAAACACATTGAACAAGTATGTTTAAAACACTGTGCTAGGGGCCAGCTCTGTGGCCAAGTGATTAAGTTCACACACTCCGCTGCGGCGGCCCAGGGTTCGGATCCTGGGTGTGGACATGGCACTGCTTGTCAGGCCACGTTGAGGTGGCGTCCCACATCCCACAACTAGAAGGACCTGCAACTAAGATATGCAGCTATGTATGGGGGGGTTTGAGGAGATAAGGCAGAAAAAAAAAAGAAGATTGGCAACAGTTGTTAGCTCAGGTGCCAGTCTTTAAAAAAAAAAAAAAAAAACCACTGTGTTGGGGGGCTGGCCTGGTGGCATAGTGGTTAAGTTCACGTGCTCTGCTTCAGCGGCCCAGGTTTCACAGGTTCGGATCCCAGGCATGAACCTAGCACTGCTCACCAGGCCACCCTGTGGTGGCATCCCACATAAAATAGAAGAAGATTGGCACAGATGTTAGCTCAGTGACAATCTTCCTCAAGCACAAAGAGGAAGATTGGCAACAGACGTTAGCTCAGGGTCAATCTTCCTCACCGAAAAAGCACCCCGCCCACACACACACACTGTGCTAGGTGCTGTAAAACGAGATTGAAGGTGAATGTATTAACTGCATGTGGGAAAATCTAGAAATTGGCAAGATTTCATGAATATGCATGCACATAAAGATCTCATTTGGGGTTTCTTTTCTTTAATAGAACATTTGTGCATTTTAATGGACAGTCATGAACTTTGCTTAATCATCTTTGGCGGACTGTAATATCAGATAAGTATTCAAAGCATATTTCTCCTGGGTGAAATGGACTGGAGAAGTTCAGGAATGTTTCCCATCCATCAAGAACACAGATGATAGAACACACTCCGTTGCCATATAGGGAACAACTGGCCTAATTCTCCCTGTTTTGCCTGCCCTTTCTGATGGGGAGAGTGGGTGCTGTCAATGCCCCCCTCCTCAGTATAAGATTATCAAAATCAGACAACCTTATTATGTGTGACTTAGGGATGAAAAAGAAAAAGCTGAGACAAAGGGAAAAATTTCCTCCAATTTCTACTTGCTGGGAAACATCTAAAATTATTTCTGTGTAACTAGGATCTTTGTGATCGGTGCATGAATAATCAAATAAAGTTAAAATTGCCACCACTGTGTTTCTGGAAGCTTCTAGAGGGCTTAATTGATCATGTTTTTAGCTTTGGCCATCTCTGATGTTCTCTGTCCATTTTGAATTTTACTGCTTTCTATGTTTGTAAATATTTTTCAGGTGACTTGAATAGTCATCTGAGAGGTGACCATGACACTAGGGAATATGCACTAAGGAGAGAGGAATATAACTGGGTACTTTTGACTGGAAGAGAGAAACAAAATCCTCAAAAGAATTCATGAATTCCAGTTGGGGTAAAAGGTACTTGACATAGTGCAAAGTTATATTAAATTTAAATATTCTGATTTTCAAAATAAGAAGGTAAATAAAAATAATAATTTGAGGGCACATTTCAAAGTCATTAATTTATTCTACAAATGAGTATTTAATACCTTTTATGGGCAAGTGCTCTGCTATCTGTGGGAATATAAAAGTGACCACGACATTGTCTTTGCCCTTTAGTAGATTATAAAGTTCATGAATACATGGATGAAACAGACATGTAAACAACCAATATAATTCAGTGTTCATAAGGCTGTGTGATCACTGGATGCAAGAATAATGCTTTATTATACAAAATGTTTTGGAGTTGAATGCAGTATGTATGTATATATATACAAACATGTGTATCTATCTATATATCTATCTCTGGATAGGTATATCTATAAGATAAAAATTGGAAATAAATGGGTATATTTTAGTGGACATTTTACTCATTTAGGTAACTAAGCTATAAGGTATTTCTTTAGAAAAGTTAAATTGTAGGTTAGTAATTAGGTGTCTATAAGAATTAATTACCTCTAAAGAATGAGAATGATTTATTTCCTTCTTATTAAGATCAGGTCAGTGGTTTCACATAGGATAATTCTAGCCAGTCAGAAAAGTGAACAGAATTTTTTTTTAATATTAATTTGCATAGGTACCTCTGCATTATGCACAGCCTGAACTATTTTCCCTAGAGCTAAGGTCTAAGATGGAGACAGAAGCTAACAAGAGAAGTTGGGAATACAGATCAGTGAAGATTGCCTGTGGAGGTATCTGATGAAATATGTTTTGTCCTCAACAGTTAGTAATATTTTGCAACTATCTGTGCTCACTGCTACCAATTACGGCAATATAAATAGCTCTATCAATACTCTTGTCAAGCTTAAGCATTCAGATTTGTTCTAGACATCATTAGAGAAAAGCGTAGTACAAAATGAACTGTGAGATGTTGGGAAAGAGCATATCAGAAAGCGGTTCATGTAAATCTTATTCCAAAAGGCATCTTTGGAAATATTGAATTACAAAGAAACCACAATTGTCTTTCAGGTTATATATGCACTTTATTAAGAGGATGCCTGACATAAATACTATCGTGAATTGTGCTATTGTTTCTATAATCTATAAAATTATTAAAAATTATTATGGATTAATGTAGATCATGTATTGTGCTTATGTGACATAAATACATTTTACCATAATAAGGCATAGCAAATGTTCTCATAGCTTAAGAATGGAAATTAAAATTAAAATTTGATTTAGGGGCCGGCCCGGTGGCACAGCGGTTAAGTGCGTATGTTTCAATTCGGTGGCCCGGGGTTCACCGGTTCAGATCCTGGGTGCGGACGTGGTACCTCTTGGATGATATGCTGTGGTAGGTGTCCCACATATAAAGTAGAGGAGGATGGGCATGGATGTTAGCTCAAGGCCAGTCTTGCTCAGTGAAAAGAGAATTGGTAGCAGTTAGCTCAGGGCTAATCTTCCTCAAAAATAAAATAAAATTTACATTTGCAACATGAAAAAGGGAATTAATTGGATAATTTGGATGAGGAAATATTGCCTGATATAGAAATGTAGTTCAACTACAAAATGGGTTTGAAATATGGCTAAAAAATAGCAACAGTTTTCCTAGTTCTTCACTTTGCTGGAATGGATCAGAATACAAAGGATCAGAAGTTTATATCTTTTTTTAAAAATAATTTTTTGAATGAGGGTAGGCAGATTTAGTCCCACTCCATCAGTGTAGTAATGCTGAAGTTAAATCACAGTGTTATAGAGAATAGTATAATTACTGGAAGCCACAAAAACTGGGTCAACTTAATCCTTGGGTTGGATGACATGCTTTCATGTTTTGGACAAACTAATCTTGGAATCCCAGCTGCTGGAAGCATCTGCTGTAGAGATGTAGAGAAAGAAAAGCAATATGTCATCTTTACCAGCTAAAAGAAGAAGAATGCTAGATTAGTCTATTTCTTTGGACAGATTGTCATAAAATCCCAATATTCCTCTGGGTTTAATTGTTTACTAACTTTCAGAAAATTAAGACTTTAAAGCACTCAATCATTTAATAAATAAAATTCAGCAAATAGGCAATTTTTGGTCAGTGAACATTCTAGTTTAAATCTCTTCCATATTGACTAGATAATTATCATCCAGATTGCCATCAATTTTGCCAACAAAACAAGTTTAAAAGAGAACAATCTTACATTGATTTAGAATTAATAGAGATTCTCTCTCGGCCTCAAAGAGAAAGGTTTTTATGTGAATCAGCAGATTAGAATTCAAATAATTTACTAACATATCTTCATTTGCAAATATTTATTATAAGAATCTAAATGCAGTTGTTCAAGTTAGGTAATTGTTAAAACTACAGTCACTATAAGAAACTAGATAAACAGATTTTTAAAAATGGAGCTACTGTAATCTTATGTGCAAACCTAAACTAATCTAGGTGATCAGAGAATATTTTTATATATCACAGAAACTCAATTGCATTAATTTAAAACACTGAATTATTTCAGAAAGTTGGCTAGACTTGTAATCAGTGCTGAAACTTTTCTAACATGTAATTAACTAAGAAAAGTGGCACACAAAGTTATGTTTCCAATTCATTTAATAGCACAGTCTCCAAAGGCATTTTCAATTAGTTACATTTTCTTTGGACTTACTCAACTTTTCAAAGTTAGATAAAGCTTTGAAAATAATCTTAAATGGTTATGACTTTGGTGAATTTTTTTTTTTTTAAATAAGAAATTTCCATCTCTTGACAAAGGCATCTTTTTAACAGAAAGTGGTTGCTGAGGAAAAGCAATAACAATGTTACATAACAATCACATCTGATTATTGTTTGCAAATAGAGTAAAATTATATTAGAAGGAGAGAGTTAAAAGTAACTTTTCTGAGTGGGAACGATTTTCCTTGTAATCATGGTAAATTTAGACAAAGCACTTATATGCTTTTGGGAAACAGTGGGTTCTAGAGGAAATTCAGAAATTATATGAAAGGAGATGAAGAGGAAGATACAGATCTTCATTATTACCCTACTCTTTTTGCCTTGGAAGGAAACCAAAAAGAAAAACAAACAAACAAACTGAGATGACACTCTTGCATCCACAGGAAGAAAAAACCAAGAAGACATTTTTTTCCTAGAATCAAGACTACCAAAGAATTCCCAAGAGAATGATCAATGGTGATCCAACAACCAAGCAAACTCCTACTGTAACTTTGGTTGGCCCCTCACAAGGACTACAGTTCTTCCTAATTTTTTAAGATGTTGCTAATAAGCTCCTTTACTCATTTTCTTTGGTGCCTATTTGATACTTTCACCACTATCCTCAGTCCATCCTCCACATTCGCTTCTCTTTGCACATGATTCTACTTTAAGGATAAAAAAAAAAGTCCAGGTTAATAGCCAGAACATATAAAGAACTAAAACAACTCAGGAAAAAAAAAAAAAAAAAACAACTTTAAAAGGGGCAGATGAACTGAATAGATATTTTTCCAAAGACATACAAATGGCCAACAGTGCATGAAAAGGTGCTCAGCATCACTAACCATCAGGGAAATGCAAATCAAAACCACAAGGAGATATCACCTCACACCTGTTAGAATGGCTATCATCAAAAAGACAAGAGATAAGTGCAGACAAGGGTGTGGAGAAAAGGACATCCTTGTCGCACTGTTGGTGGGAATGTAAATTGGTTTACCCACTGTGGAAAACAGTATGGAAGTTCTTCAAAAATTTAAAAATGGAACTATCACATGATCCAGCAATTCCATTTTTGAGTAAATATCTGAAGGAAACAAAATCACTATCTCAAAGAAATATCTGCACCCTCATGTTCACTGCAGCATTATTTATAATATCCAAGATACGGAAAAAAACCTAAGTGCTCATTGACAGATGCACGGATAAGGAAAATGTGGTACACACAAACACACATACACACACAATGGAATACTATTCAGCCATTAAAAAGAAGGAAATCTGGCCATTTTTGACAACGTGGATGGACCTTGAGGGCACTATGCTAAGTGAAGTAAATGAGATGGAGAAAGACAGTATGATGTCACTTATATGTGGAGTTTTAAAAAGCCAGACTCACAGAAAGAGAAAACAGATTGGACATTGCCCGAGTTGGGAGGTTGGGGGTGGGGGAAATGGGTGAAGGTGGTGTAACCATACAAAGTTCCAGTTATAAGATAAATACGTTCTGGGGATTTAACATACAGCATGGTAAATATAGTTAGCTGCTAAGAGAGTAGATCTTAAAAGTTTTTGTCACAAGAAAAAAAAAATTGTAACTATGTGAGGTGATATATGTTAATTAAATTTATTGTGCAATCATTTCCCAATATAAACATGTATCAAATCATTATGTTGTACCATTTAAACTAATACAATACTATATGTCAATTATACCTCAATAGAGCTGGAAAGATATTTTAAACAATCAAACAAACAAAAAGCCGCCCAGCCCCACCCACCCTTGAATAAGTAAAGTCCACCTTTACAGCCCCCTTGCAGTGTCAGTAGAAGAGCATACTGCCTAGGACTTGTCTCCACCTGTGCCCTGGAATTGATTCTCTACTCTCCTTTGTAAGGACCCTGCTCTATCAGTCATCTCCTCTCTGCCTCTCAGATGGCTTTTGGAATATAAACACATCAATTTTCACCATCTTTAAAACAAAACAAGTAAACAACTCAGAATAACCACATACACACACTCTCGCTCTCTCACCCACCTTCCCAAATGTCAGCTAATGTGTTCCTGTCCAAAAGGGCACCTCATTGTCTTTCTTGACTGGTTAACCTCGATTCACACTGAAATCTAAGAATTACTTCTGGAAATCCCACCATGACCATGAGACTCCTGCTCTATCCCGTGTAGACCCCTAAGTTGAACTTAACTGCCATTTGTCTTTCTAGAGCCCTGAACAGGCTTTGGAGTCCTTGAAGCCCTGGGTGGTTCACCTCTTGTGTCCAGCATGCAACACAATGAACCAGGCAGAGTAGGTGCTCAGTGACACCCCCTGGACTGAGTGGTCCCCCTAAACCTCCTCAACTCACCACACGGTTCCCATTCTATTCCTTCTTTTCCCATCATCAGAAGGTTCTGTGTATAAAATTTTGAGTTGAAGTCATATTAGTAGAGCCTATCTTCTACCATCTTTCTCTCTCCAACTTTTTGTAAATGTGTTAATATGTTTTTATCTGCCACTAGACTCTGATCTCTAGGACCTAAGGATCTACTGCTACTTACCTTCCCATTTGGAGCACCTAGGATATAGAAGGTCTCAAAAATTATCTAAAAAAAGAAAATAAGGAGGGATGGAGGGAGAAGGACACTTCTGAGCAGCAGGAGGAAGGCGGGGTGTAGGGAAGGGTTAGCATAACAGTGAGGTGAAAATTATGAAAAGAAAAGATACCTAGTTCCAAAATTCTTATGTGATTTAATATACAAATGCTCATTATTTGTCAAAAGGTTAACCCTGTATTTTTAATTAAATGAAATACAAGTTCTTTTCTGTGTCTACACAAACTTTAAAATTCTCGATACTCATTGTATGGTAGATCCAGTTTCCTCATTTATCTCAAGGGATAGCATTGATCCTCATAATGAATTATGTAATTTACATATCTTAAAAAAGAAAACATATGGCAATAATACTAAAGTAATACAATGCATTTCCCTAGGCCTTGGCAGGCAATGGCATGTTATCGCACAGGTAAATCATTTATCTCATGACCACCCTAAGAGCTAAGCAGAACAGGCGCTGTTATTTTCGCTTTACAGTTGAGAAAATTGAACTTCAGAGAGGTTAAGAGGTGCGCACGCCTCGGAGCTGTGAATAAATTGAAGAAGGTGAAAGTAAAGGGAAAAATATTAGATCTGCTCTTTTCAAAATGCTTCAGTGGGAGAAACGCAATCTTAATCAGCAACAACAAATACTTATTCAGCATTTACCTCTTGGAACCCAGCTCTGTCTTTCCTGTGATAGAAATTTTATCAAAAGAAAGAGCAGGCATCACTTCACAGCCCTTCAGACAGCAACTTTTTTTGAGAAACCTGGACCTTTCAAATAATTTACTCCCCGAACACTTTTCAATTCTTGGGTGGGAGGAAAAGTAATCGTTAACTGTTTAACATCTAATACAGCTAGCCTACTATTTTCTTGATTAAATATATGATGAAGTAAAGCATTTCCTTCTGTGTGTGTGTGATGTGCATATACTTTGGAGGGTTCCTGAGCAATGAATATGCATTGATTCAGGAGTAACACACTGCTTCCCCTTCAGCCAGAACCTTCACGCATCTCCTGTCTTATTCTGCCCAACTAGAGTTCCTGTCACCATGTTGGTTTCTTTTGTTTATTTGCCTTTACCAGCTATTTTTTTCAGGTTTTAGAAAACCTGGAGCAACATCTTATTTTTAATACTAGAATCTTGAAAAGGGGAATTTAAGAGATCTCTGTGTCCACTGCCATTTAAATGCTAACACTTTTTACAGTATGAGCAGAATTAAAACACTGAATTGCAACAAGGAAAATACTTGCTGCATCCAAGTAGTGAATTACGGATGATTTTTGACTCTTTTTCTAAAAATTAATTTTAACAGCTTATATTACCTTGGTAATAAATGAGGAAAAGTATTATAGAGTCTTGCAATTGTGGCATCTTTGCTTTGATGACATATTCTTCATTGTATATATATGTAATGAATATTACATGTATATTCATACATATTACATATATATTTTGCCAATATATTAATAGCAAATAAATTTTTATGTCAAATAAATATGATCAGGAATAAAACTTCCATTTATCATTTGCCCCTAAGGAAAAATATGACTTATTTACCCACAATTTGTATTATGACTGCTTTCCAACCTGTTTTGATGAAAAGCAGAGATTTCTTATCATTCCTGCTTTAGTTCTCAGGACTAAACATCAGGACGCAAGCAATGTGCAAAGAAAAAAGACTTACCCACTCTTCCTCATCATAGTCTGAATGATGAGGTATGGAGTCCTGCCTCTTCATCGGTGGGGGTGGGTCCTGGGGACTGCTCTCCTCTGTGCTGTTCTTAGGGGAGGGTGGTTTCTTAAGGATGCCTCCTGGCCGGGCAGTGTAAAGCGCTAAAAGAGCACTTCTGACCAGCTGATCCTTGAAGGCATGTACAAAAAGCTCTGTCTGGAAAGAAATTGCCAAGGATTAGAAACAGCATGGTAGTCAACTCAGCCTATGCTATGAAAAGGTCAGTTGCAGATTTGTTGGCACTTAAGTGGTGTGGATGTTGGAAAAAATACAGGCAACAGAGAGAGAAAATGATTCACACCAATCAATGGAAAATAGTTTGGTTTTGGGTTGCTGCCAAGGTCTTGAGTCCTCCTGTTCTAAACATTAATGCTGAGATTCTATACGCACTATAAACACCATCTGTCTCCTCAGCTCCCTATGTTTTAGTTCCGAATCCTGTCTTTGGAGGTGAATTTCACTGGGGATAATCATTTGAACACCATCTACCTGCTGCATCTATCAAGTAATTTCAAATATACCTTAAAACAAAGTGTGATCAGACTAGGTATAGTCTATATTTCAAACAGAGTTAAAGGCTAAAGAAAGACATATCTTTTAAAAACTTTAGAGGCAAGAGATCTTTTTTTCTGTTTAGCGTTATGGACAGATTTCAACAGTAGAGATGACGTAGGCAGTCTTCCCCATGAAAACATTTGGCTTTTATTCCTTATTATCACCCTTAACTGTCTCTCCACCAAATGGCTTCAGTAATGCTCAATGTTAACGAGGTTACTGTGAAACTTGCCATGGTAGATTTTACAAGCTGGTGGTAAATACCTAGTAAGTACTAAAGTAACGACAGCTCACTGACAATAAAGAGCTTTACAGCTGTACTTTGCAGTTTCCTGACAAATGTTTAATAGCTTCACCCTGTAATATACTGGAGGGTGCAGGAATTGATGGTCTGTATTACAGTACACTTAACGTGCACATGGCCTAACAATCTGTTCAGTCAAAGACTAGAGAAGTAACTCATATTATTAGAGAAGTGACACATATTGTTAACATATTCATACTTCATAATCTGTTAGTAAGGGGCCCTTTAACTCATAGCATTATTTTGAATAATAGTTGATAGAATCACCATTTAATGAGACACTTTTGGATATAATGCTGTAACTCAAGGTAATCATTTATTGGTGCACTCTCAACATGCAGTCACCAGTGCCATGCCCAACTAGTGGTTACTAAATTGTCTCTAAATCTGCCTGTTGTGTCATGCGATTAAAGAAAACCAGTTAAACCACATGCAAAACAAGTGCCTAATAAGATGATTATGATCTGCATAGTCACTTTGCAATAGATTGTGAAATTCTAGAACTAGAAGGACCTTAAAGTGGACCTCTTCATTAACCAGATAAGGAAACTAAGAAAGAAATGTGATGACTGTCCTAGAGCAGACTGCTTATTGGCATCACAAACGGAACAGGTCTTGTTTTCTAACAAATTCCGTAGCTATTGCCCTCACTCCAAACCACCTACCCGCCACCATCAGACTAGACCTGCCTGTTCCTGTTCTCCTTCTTCCCAACCCCAAGCTCCCGAAGTGTTTTGAACAGTAACCAGCTCTCACAATTAACTGTGTCCACAATTGCCAACATAACTATCTTTACTGCTACACTTTACTGGATGTTTTAAACTCTTTAAATCTATTAGCCATACTGAAGGCACTCTGAAGGTAAGTAGACAGGAAATATAGGGAAAAAAAACATATAAGAATGAAAAGTTGGAAAATATTTTGATGCATTAAAAAACCAAAATAAAAAGGCAGCTTTTTTATATTAAAAAAAAAAAAACCTGAAGAAAATGTTGGCGGGACAGTACTCAGACAAGTCAGCAGTTATAGCCAAATGGAGAAACATGTTGTTTACATAATCTTCCATATAACATGGACGTGTCCATCAATGTGAATTTAAATATTAAAAATATGAATTTATTTCCATTCAGCTTAACCCTGCTGATAGTTCCAATAAATTCTTTTGATCTATTTTTAGAGCAAAACAGCTTGCCCTCTTTGAATTCCTGCTACTACAGCTCCAGTCTCCATAACACTCACATAATTAGTACATAGCTGAGTATCTATTCACACGCAATGAAATCTTCTACCGTTCTTATAATCACCCTCGTTTTCTTCCCATAGCATGCACACACAGAGATTCCACTTCATTTATTCAGATCTCATTTGGGTTGATTTACCACCAAAGACATGGGAGATAATACAGGAGAGTATTGCAGTTTTACAACCCAGGATTTTTGAGGGGTAGTCGAATATAATGCACAAAATCTTAAACAAACACAGTAATAGCTGATCTTTGACTTTGTGTCTATACTGAAAAAATTTATCTGACTCCTTGGAAACTCTCTGGGTCACCCAGAATCAGATTCTGTTACAAAATAGCAAAATATTCCATTGCAATATCCATGTGACCTGGAAAAATCTTAATTTTCTTGACCAGCATTACTTAGTAAATGTAGACCAATGTAGACCCTGATGTTTTACAGTCAAAACAAATCAGCTTGAAGAGATTAATGTAGTCACTCAATCCCAACACATGTATATGTTGCTGTTCTTGCAACTGAGATGATACTAGGAGAGTTGAGAGTAGTGGGAAGGATGTGACCTTGTTTCTGAGTTGCCTATTGACTTAGAGTTCTGAATACCTTTTTCCTTTTCTGGCTTAGCTCACACTACATTAAATGAAAGAAGAAAGGCTGTCTAAATGTTATCATGAGAGTAGGCAAAAAATTTATTAAAATATTGGTTTAATAACACAGTAAAAAAGCATAAAATCTGAACATAAGGCAGATCTGTTTTATTTGTTTGATATTAAAAAGAGAGAGAGAAATGTTACCTTAAATGAAATGTTTTCTTGCCTTATTGACATTTTCCCAATTCATATTCTCATACAAGTATTCTTCAAAGTAACGTACAGAATTATCTGCAAGTATAAAACTACTAAAAATTACTTCTCCTGGGGACGAATCTCTTAGCTTCCTGAATGTTAATGGCAGAGGAATAGTTAGGATATGTTCATTTAAAACCATCTTTTTTCACTAGAGATTTCAACAAATTAAGAAAAGTCTCCTTTTATTTAGAATCTTATTGTCCCTGAAAAGATTCAACGCCATGCCCAATCTTAACTACAATACAGAAGTAGCCAATGGCATAAGCAAGTGATTATCATTTTAGCAGTCACGTATATGGCAAGAAAGAATTCTGCTAATTTTGAAATTTGACATGCTTTAATTATTTTATCAGGCAATAGCGCTACTCTCTGAGATGTGTTTACCATTCCCAAAAGGAAAGTATGCTGAACTTTCAGCCAGGAGAGTTACCTGACATCTGGGCAGCTCATACAAATTACCCACTTGACCTTGGCTAAATCACTTAACCAGTTTGTACAAAATTACAAAGCCTACCTGTGCAACCCTTGTGGGAATTCACTGTAAATTAGACTCTTCTCTTTATGCTTCTCGTTCTTGACTGACCTTTTCAGTTTCCTTTGTTAATTCATAATCCCCTACTCACTCAAAATGTGGTAAGTGTACCCTAAGAGACCTTAAATCACTTTCTTGAAAGCATTTTTTCCACTGGTGATGTAACCCACTCTTCCATAACTTCAACTATCATCTTTATGCCAAGTTCTTCAAAATCCATTTCTACCCACCTCCTGAACCAGTACTGTCAACTGTTTCCATCTAAAAGTCTTTTGAGTTTAGAAGTCCCAGCCTGAGCTCAAGTTTCTTAATGAATGTGTTCTGCCTTGCTTTTCCATCTGAGTGGTATCCTTACTATTCAGTAACTCACAGTCTAAAGGTCTGGATCATCATTAGTAATACTTATCTTTTGCACTAGTCATCAATTTCAACTAGTTATACCTATTCAATAATTTCAAAGATTGATCCTTATAGTCCTACAGCTAGTCCCAGTTCAGACCCTTTCTACATTCCATGTGGATACTTTCTATAGTCTCCTTACTGGTTGATTTACTTTTTTTTTTTTTTTTTTGCTTCAGGAAGATTAGCCCTCAGCTAACATCTGTGCCAGTCTTCCTCTATTTTGCATGTGGGTCACCACCACAGCATGGTTGACGAGTGGTGTAGGTCCACACCTGGGATCCGAACACATGAATCTGGGCTGCCAAAGTTAACCACTATGCCATGGGGCTGGCCCTTGATTTACTATTTTTAAGGTAACTTTTCTTTTTTTGTCAGGATATTATCCAAGGCCACCAATATTAAAATGTAGACTTCTGAGTCCTAACCCAGAGATACTGAATTAGAATTTGTATTTTTAACAAGCTCCCCCAGGATCATTACTGACAGTTTGTGATGTTTAATAATTCAAATCCTCTGTCTCAGCTCAGCCTATTGATTGCTATGATGGTCTACCCAAAGCAGGTCTCCAGTCCTTCCTCACTCAACAACCTCAGTACCTACAAAATAGACTTTCTCTTGGATAAATAACTAGGAGTCAGATGGCTAGATCACATATATATTTAACTTTATAGACATTGCCGAACTGTTTTCCAAAGTGTACAAATAATTGTGTGCCCATCAGCGATATATGAAAGTTCTGGTTGTTCATATCCCCCGCAACTCTCTGTATGCTCAGCCTTTTTGATTTTAGCTATTCTAGTGGGTGGTTAGTGGTCTCATTTTAGTTTAAATTTGCATTTGCCTAATACCTAATGATGATGAGTGTCTTTGCATGTGCTTATTTGCCATCTATATATCTCCTTCAGCGAAATGTCTTTTCAATTCTTCTGCCCATTTTTAATTGAGTTGTTTGTCTTACTATTAGGTTGCAAGAATACATTGCATATTCTGCTACAAGTCCTTTGTCAGATACATATTTTACAAATATTTTCTCACAGTCCATGACTTGTCTTTTTATTTTCTTAATGGTTTCTTCTGAAAACTTTAATGAAAGTTTTAAATTTTGATGAAATCTTACACATCATTTGTTTTCTTTTTTGGTTCATGCTTTTGTGTTCTATCTAAGAAATCTTTGCTTAACTCCAAGAGGATAAAAATTTTCTCCTACGTTGTCTTCTAGAAGTTTGTTCACTTACATCTCTTAGCTTATATATTAAGGTTTATGATCTTTTTTGAATTAATTTTTATATGTGTGTGAGGTAAAGATAAAGAAGGGTTGCATTTTTTTTGCATATAGATATTCAATTATTCCTGCATTAGATGTTAAAATAATATCCTTCTCCCAAGAACTTCCTTTGCACTTTTTGTCTGAAATTATCTAAACGTATATGTGAGGGTTTATCAGAGATTCTCTATTCTATTCTATTGCTCTATATGTCTATGCTTGCACTAATACATTGGTATTATTTTTGTTTTAAAGAGTAAATATATTTAAGTAAATTAAATGTTTGAATCTTTTTTATATCTATCCAAATATTTACCATTTCTGACACTCTTTATTCCTTTGTGTAGATCTAGTTTTTATTTGTCTAAAATGATCTTTATTTCACTTTTATTTTTGAGACACATCTTTTCTTGATATGGAATTGTAACTTTTTTCCATTGTCAGTATTTTGAAGACATTATTTCATTGTCTTCTGGCTTGCATAGTGTCTAACAAGAAGTCTGTTATAATTCTCATCTGTGTTCCTCCGCACATAATGTATCTTTTATTTTCTTTTCTGGTTGTTCCACAATTTTCTTTTTATCAATATTTCTCAGCAATTTGATGATGATGTATCCATGATTCTTTTCTTTTCTTTTTTTCTTAACGTTCTTCTGTTGGAGTACATTTTGCTTCTTGCATCTGTAGTTTCAAGTTTTCATCAAATATTGAAAAATTTTGGTCATCATTTCTGCAAATATTTTTCTGTTCCCCTCTTCACCTCTTCTTGGACTCCATTGACATGTATGTTAGACTTCTTGGTATTTTTCTATAAGTCATTCATGTTCTGTTTATGTTTTTTAGTCTTTTTCTCTATGTGCTTCATTTAAATAGTTTCTAATGCGATGTTTGCATGTTCACCACCTATTCTTCTGAAGTGACCAATGTGCTAATTCCACTCAGTACATATTTTTATTTCAGAAATTTATATTTTACATTTCTCTGAGTTCTATGTGATTCTTTTTTTAATCTTTCATTTTTCTCCCCATCCTGTTCGTGTGTTTCTCTGCATTCCTAAATATATAGAGCTTGGTTATAATCACCCTTTTAAGGTCCTTATCTGCTAACTGCATCATCTCTTTCATTTCTGGGTCTGTTTCAATTGCTTTATTTTTCTTCTGGTTATGAGTTACATTTTCCTGCTTCATTGCACACTTGGCATATGCTTAGTAAATGCCAAGCATTTTATATGTTACGTTCTAGCTGGCTGGATTTTATTGTTTTCTTTTAAATAATGTTGGATTTTGTCCTGGTGTGAGGTTAAGTTACTTGGAATCAATAACAATCTTTCAAGCCTTATTTTTAAATCTTGTTAGAGTGGATCAAGAGCAGTCTTTAATCTAGGACTAACTTAGCCCCACTTCCAAGACCATACCCTTCTGAGGGCTCTACACAATGTGGTATGTATTATAGTCTCTTCACTCTGCTGGTGGGAAGATCAACTATTCCCAGCTCTGTGTGACCACCAGGAATTGTTTTATCTGCTTATTTCTGGTATTTATTTCCCTGGGTTTTGGTGATTTATTCTTATGCATATGCAGATCAGTACTCAGATAAAGATTTAAAAGCACCTATTTACAGATCTCCAAGGCTCTTTCTGTGTGCAGCTCCCTTCTTTCTGGCACTCTGCTCTGTGAATTCTAGCCATCTTACCCTTCCTGAACTCCCATTTCTCTCTTTAACTTGAGAACTTACTGTTTGGCTTTCTCCTCCTAATGCCACAGCCTGGAAACTGCCTCCAGGAAGCAAGCTAGTTAATCATAAGCATCACAGGTTGTTATCTTCCTGTTCTGCCTATTTTCCAATTCGTGAAAACCACTCTTTTACACATTTTGGCCAGTTTTCATGTTGGTTAAGGTGGGAGGATCCATGCTACTCCATTATAGCCAGAAACAGAAGTTCTAATTCCATGTATTTTAGGTATAAGTCTTATTCTTAATATTATTTTACTTCCTTATCTTTATTTTCCCTATTCCTCAATATTCTAATGAACACAAATTTTGGTTTTTATGTAATATTACTTTTTCACCAATTCAATATTTACGTGAGAGTATGAAAAACAGACATATAAGTTCTAATCCTGAGATTTCATCTTGATTTATACCAGTTATTTTCAAGTTCACTTAGACTATATACATATATATACACACACACACATATTTTCACCAAATATAAAAAAAAAATAAAAATCCTTTACCTATTAAGTTCTCATTAAATTCTCTTCACTTTGGGACTGAAATAGACCTAGGAGTGGTTGCACTGAATAAAAAATAAGAAACTCCTTCTCAGTGCCTAAGTAATCAATATAATCAATATCCTGCTGTATATTACGTGTATCTTCAACTTTTAGCTTACTGATAGCTTACTGACTTCTTGGCATTGTTATTAAGGAAAACAAGACTTTTCATAAGAAAATTCTGAGTTAAGTTTTCAGATGAAATGCTTTTTTCTTTCTTTGAATACAATAGAATGCTTTGGTATACTGTGTTAAGGTTGAAAGGATACTAGGAATTGGAAGATGTGAGATTTTCTCAAATGTACTGTGAGCAGAGCCTCTCATACTTGTGACAAAATCAATATTTGTTGTTGTTGTTTACCATTTCACAATTATAATATTGTGGAACATCTCATTCTTTTAAAGTCCTGGGTTGTAAAAGTTAAGGACCATGTTTATGTAGTATTTGTCATACAGCATCGAGTATAATGCCACACCCAATCAGGAGGTCAATATTGCTTTTTGATGAGCAGGATAATGACTTTCTAAAGAAGATCTATCAATCTTGTTGGAATGGAGAATTCAATGGGTAGTTGGAACTAATGTCACACGTATATCCGAGCTATGAGAGCTATCTATACATTGCCTACATTTAGGCCCTTATTTTTTCAGTTTGAATTTGCTTACATTATTTTTATCTTTTGATTTTTTTGTAGTATTGTACACTTTTAGTCTAGGGAAAGGAAAATGCATTTTTATCCCACTCTTATTATTAACCTTTCACATATTATGTTAAAACTTTGGCCTGTGCTTTGTCTTCTCTCTTGGAATTATTTATAGCAACTCAGAGTTTGCCTTGTGTTATGCCCCTATGTCATAAGATTAAATAATTTATTTAATATTTTCATAAACTAATATGCAGCAAAAAAACCCAGTTATCCATCAGAAGATATACTAAGAATTAAAAGATTAGAACAATTTAATTGAGCTTGTGTGTTTTAGGACATGAAAAATTTATAGAAAATTTTTATTCTTGTGAAATTTCAGTTAGGTCTTCCCCACTGCCACCCAACCTCCCTACTTGTTTCCTTAGTTCTATATACACATGCCCGTCTTAGCAATCATGGAACATTTGACAACATGCTATAGTGGTTAAGCTCACAGAAGCTGGAGCCAGACTCACAAGGTGGGTGACTTTGGGTTCGTTAATATAGTTCTGTACCTCAGTTTCCTCTACTGTATAAAATGAGGGGTAACAGTACCTGCTTCATAGGATTAAGCAGATTAAACATTGAAGATTTTAGTACCCATCTCATGGACTTGTGAAAATTTAAGACCTTATAAGAGTACTTCACACTTATTAAACCTCCAATAAATGCTATCTATTATTGACATTATCATTAGCATCATAACTATTACCATCAAGAATCTTGAATCTCTTGGGAAGAACAGGTCTACGTCTTACTCCATTTGTGTCCCTAGTGTCAAGGACACTGCTTGGCAAATAGTTCAGGAAATATTTTTACTTTTTCTAAATTGTGTGTGTTTGTTTTTCTACCAATAGACGCTTAAAGGGATGGAATTTTCCTGGAGACCCTTAGTCCTGTGACTTGGTTATCAGCAGCAGGAGAGATTATTTGAATTGCTTTTGGATCTACAAATAATGCCAGCTCTGAGACTCTCTGAATATGCCCTATTAGTAAATTGGGTTTCTCTGTTGCCCTTTGCTTTTCCCCAAGACTCTGAGTATATGTTAAACTGATAATGTATCCACTGCTATCATGTCCAGATGCAATGGCTTACCTAAGAGAAGGGATGGCATCTCATTACAAAAGAATTCAATGCCTCCTGCCCTCAGTCTTCCCCAGCCTCTCCAGTCTACTACAGTGAGCTCTCCCATGTTCAGCTGGTCAAAGGCTATGAAACCTTTAGAGTTCCTGGATAAGTATTAACGTAGACAATCACTATTACATATTGAATAGGCTATATGGACAATTTCCTAAGAAAACGACTCAAGAACTTATTTTCCAAACATACCAGTCCAGAAATAAAAGAAACAAGGGGACTATCAACGAAGTAAGAATTTCCATTTTCTAACCCACAGTCTGTAACACCCTGATCCTAAAAACAAAACTTTTTCAGCTAAATCTTGCTAACATTAAATTATACTAAAATTTACGATGCCACTAAAACTATTTATCTTTTATGCTAAATTCACGGTTCATACTTTATTTTAAACCACTAACTGTCTTCATAGACTACAAAACTCTGTTTAACTTAGCTAATTCTTTGAAATTCCAGGCATGCATTCTTAAAAGAATGCATGGCTTGCAAACTTAACTTAAATAAGATCCTCTTGATTCCAAGGGCTGACAGATTTATTAGTAGAGGAAGCTGTCTACTCAGTAGAAAAACATAGGGGAAAAGTTGGAGCAATGCTAAATTAAAGGAGGAGAAAATATGCACCCTGTCCCCTCCTGAATCACTGCAGCAAGTTGTAAATGATGTATGAAATGACAAATCCTTGCCCAACACACAGGAAGAATATAAATACCGCTCTGTAATCACTGCAGTGATGTGCTATTTGCTAAAATTTTCTGCTTAGGTGAACCCAGAAAAACCTCACTTCATCTACAAATCCAAAATAGAACTGAACCAAAATGAAATTATATTATTTTACTGTACGCAACACTCTCCTTTTTTTTTCCCTTTCCCTAGCCATAACGTATTTATTGACTACTAGACACACTTATTGACCATTAGAATACTTAAATGTTGCCGAGGAGTTTGTTTAACAATTTTTTTTTAACTTTAAATAAGAAAACATCAAAACACATATATTAAGTAGAGAATGCCAGAGTTTCCATGCCAGATTCCATCAGACCTGGGGTTGAACCCTGGTTTTGTTTGAATCCTAGGTTTGACTCTAGCTGCATGATTTGCACCTTTCTTTAAACTTCTCTGAGCTTCAATCCTTTCTGTTGTGACATGGAGATAATATGTACCCACAATTTGAATGAAATAACATAAGTCATGAAGTCCATAGCACAGTATTTAACAAAGTAGGTACTTGTAAATTTGGGGTCAATTTTTTCCTCCCTTTTCATGATGGAGGCACCTGTTCTGGCCTAGAAGGAATGCTGCATTTTGAACTGGAAGTCTTAGATTTTGATTTTTCACTTTTTAATTCATTTGACAACGCACTTGACCTTTCTGAATAGGCATTGGCTAACTTTTAGTGAAAACAGACATTAGTTATATCTGATGAGAAAATATATGGTAATGTACACTTTACACTAAAATGTTAAATAAGCACAAGATATTATTATTATAAATTAACATATCTGAACCAAAAATATATACATATATAGAATCCAGATTTCTATGAATCTGTTCTTCAGGGACATGAAGAACTACATTGTTATTTTATTCTAAAATGATAACATGAGCGTTTTCTTTGGTCAGTTTTTTCAAGGACATATTTATTGAAAGTATCTCATAATAAATTGCAAGATGTCCTCAGAATGCAGAGGTTAAGGATGAGGTTATTGGAATTGGACTCGAAGACACCTGGTTTTACACTTAAATCAAGCTGCAATTTGTCTTTTTCGATCTTGGTTCTTTCTATGCCAGTCAGCTGCCCTGATTAGTTATGGAAGTTGTTATTGAGTATCCACCCCACCCCACACTAACTTTCCTCTCTGCATATACAGATGCAAGTCATCTTTGGAAAAATCAAGGCATAGGTCCCACTACATTTCAAACAATAACTTTTGGAAATTTTTAGAACCTTCTCCCAGTAGATAATGTAGAAAGGAAGTGAAGAAGAGGAATTACCCCATGCCACCAATAAGAAACCACATCAAAGTTCTCAAGTGGCATTCCTATTCAAATGTATAGCTTCATATGCATAAAAATTAGGTGATCACCAGAGGAAAATAAAGCAATTTTCAAAATCTAATTTAATTCATTTAATAAGACCATGAACAAAAGAAAATGAAAGATGTCAAGGAAAAGAGAAAATATATCCCAACTAATAACAGATTTCATTTCCTAGTAGGAAAAAAAAAGTAATGTTCAGTAAGATTTGAAAAGAGAATGAGGCCAATTCATTTTGATCCTGTGGCAATACTTTGAAGCTTGCTTTTTAACCTGGTCTATTTTACATTTTCAGATGCTATGAAAGGCAATGTATGCAGAAAGCAACACCGATGGGGATTTGGGTCTTTCATTTTCCCCAATGTAGTGATGATTTGGATCTTACTTTTTCTGAAAGCATCTTTAAAGAATTCTTCAAGCTGTCTGGAGAATGCTGGCTTGCAGAATTAAGCAGTAGGTCTGCATAGGTTGCTATCAGAGGCTGTAGCTGATTGATGTTGCTGAGAACTTCTTTTGCTTTGGCTGTGTTTTCAGGTGAATAGTAAATAAACTGGTACTCAGTACTGCAACAACAAAGATAAAGACAAGTTACACAACAAGCAGAAGGAATTCGCAGCCCTTAATACCAGATGGCAAATGATAAACAGAACTCCAAATATCATTACTCCCTATTGAACAGATAAGAACTATTCTAAGAGATTTTTTACAATGTTCCAAGAGTTTTTTAAGTAAAATGACCAAGATATTTTTGTTTTTAAAAGATTGGCACCTGAGCTAACATCTGTTGGCAATCTTCTTTTTTTCTTCTTCTTCTTCTCCCCAAAGCCTCCAGTACATAGTTGTATATGCTAGTTGTAGGTCCTTCTGTTTGTGCTATGTGGGATGCCACCTCAGCATGGCTTGACGAGTGGCGCCATGTCTGCGCCCAGCGTCCGAACTGTTGAAACCCTGGGCTACAGAATTGGAGCATGTGAACCTAACCACTCAGCCACGGGGCTGGCCCCAACCAAGATATTTTTTAGGACTGGGTAAAATAAATCCAGCCCTTTTTCAACCCCCAGGAAGAGTCTTTCTGATTGCATATGTCAAATATTGGTATTCAAAATAAATGATTATTAGTATTCATTACTCATGAAGTTACATAGGACAGAGAAAAAAACTATGAGTGTTTATATTCAGGTGTGTCTGAATATAAATCCTGGCTCTGGCACTTACTACTAGCTGGGTGACCTTTGGGCAGCCTTCAGCTTCCTCCTGAGGAAAGTAGGAAAAATTATACACATAATTCTAAGAGGTGGGTAAGACTGGTGATCATTCATGTGAAGTGCCTAAAATAGTGCTTGACACAGAGAAGGCATTCAATAACTCCTACCTATATTTTCCCTCGTGATACTTAGGGCAAGGGGAATAAATTTAATAGCTGAGAAATGTGGAGAAAATTACTTAATACCAAGTGGGTATATGGAGAATTTTATTGGATAAAAAAGGACTTTGATAGCATAAAAATTCCATTAGGCTATTTTGTTATCACTCTTTCTGTTCCTGGTGGTTTCTCATTTGACTTGTAAACAAATCTAAAATTGACTAATAATTAAAGAATTACTGACTTTTGTAATCACCATCTAGAAATTGGTCAAGCAAGCTATGGAGGAAAGGATTCCATGGAATGAAGGAATCTTTGGCCAGTATCATTAGAAAAGATAAAGAAGGCATGTCAGCAGGGGAAGCAGTAAAACAGCAAAACACCAGCCCAAGAGAAAGAAGGGAAAAGTCAAGGTTGGTGCATTCTCATGGTTAGTGCCACGCTTGCTTACATCCCTATACATCCAACTGTGAAAGCATTTTTCATAATACCTTGCAACCTTTTTTGAGGATTTATTGAACATTTTCTCTACATTTACTAGCTAAATTATTAAAATTCCCATAATTCCATTTCTTATTTTGAAACATTAGAATCCAGTAAGAAAAATTAACATCTAGGAAGAACTCTCCTCTTCACTTTCCCGTTTTTCAGTTTATTCAGGGAGATGATATTCTTTTGCAAATATATAATAAATATTTCTATTATTTTATTTATTTATTTGCACAATAATTAAAAGAAATGTCCTTGGTTGCTTGGACTATTCAGAAGATAGAACAGGAAGTTGATGAGGGTACATGAAGGCTAAGAACTACATTGCTATTCTGTGACACTTATGAGAATTTGCTCTCAATTTTATACTTGTAGACTTCTAAATTTCAGAAGTGGGGGCTTAAAATAAAACATACCTTAACTACTGAGTTGGTGTATTTCAATGCGACTAAAGCAAAAGACGAGTAACAATGGTGAGGGGGAGAAAGAATACAATAGTCCCTGCCAATTACCTCTCTTTTTCTGGCTCATCTGATCTCATGCTGGAGTGTGGTAAGGCCTTAACCAAAAACTGTGAACTGAGATGTTCCCTTTTCATCTGTATTCAGACTGGATACAAAGTTCAATCCAACACAGTCTTCAGTAAATCGAACAACTCCATGTTATTTTTGCAAAGAAAATGATTATCTAAAGATATGGATGCATCACCAGGGTGGGGATGATGTTGGATACCCAGCACTTCTGACAGCAGAGAGTAGGACTATTCCAGACCTGATACAGAAGGCAGTGGGTGGTAGCTACTCCATGATCCCTCTTCATTGATCTGCTCTCCTGTCATTATAATTTGCTTTCTGGTGTCACGTTATGGGTACTGACAAGACTCCCATGGCTTAGCTCTCGGAAAGCTACAGTTCTCAAGGCCATATGTGGTCTCCCATCTTTCTCTTCACATGACAGTCCTCTGTTGGAGTGTGTCATTCCTGGCTTCGCATACATTCTCTTCCATTTGTTCTTTTTGACTCTTGTCACCATTGCCTTTCTTCTTTACTTATATCATACTTTCCTGGCAGTTCACTGTTACTATATTCCTGAACATTACCTACTTTCATTATTTTTTATACGTATTTCTTACTCTGAAAATTCTCTTAGAGTCTCCTCTCCATTTGAGTCTAACACATACATTTTCAAGATTTATTTTTCACATGTTCTGTCCTTCTACCCTGGTTCAGCAGTGCTCAAACTTTAGCAGGTATAAGATTCACTTGGGGATGAGGACAGAACCTGGGTGTTTATTTTAAAAAATGCAGATTCCCTGACAATACCAGGAGATTCTGCTTCACTAGGTTGTAGCATCTATAACAAGCCCCTCAGTTGACCCTGATGCAGGTGGACATCTGAGCACTTTCAGAGACATCTGCTGTCATTGTTTTCACTGTGAGAATCCCTCTAAACCCTTGATTATGCTACACAAAGACTCTGATAAAAATTCCTTTATTCTCATTTTAACTAAGTTAAACTTAGGTTCCTTATTCTTATTTTAATTTTCCTAGTGCCTTTTATAAGGCTACTTTTTTGCCCTCCATCTTTATATTCAGCACAAGTTGCTTCAGAGCCCTTCTCCTTGCCAGCGTTGCCTCCCCTAACATTTTCCATTGTCCTTCCATTCTTTGCCCTCCCTATATGCTCCCTGCCCTCTTCCTCTCATCCTCCCATTACATTCTTCAATCACCATCGTGGGACATAACCATAACTCCTGCCCCTTCCTCCCAAGTCAGTCTCTGTTGGAGTGGAGTTTTGTAGTAGGTATTGGTTCTCCTGATTAAGTCTTTAAGAATGAGCACCTTACCCAGTGAGGCTGAAAGATTCATTTTCCACAATAAAAGCCAATGCTGGTGTCCAGGATGAAATAGTATGATATGGAAAAAAAAAATATCACCACCCACAAAATAATTTTAAGTATACATAAATTTCATCCACCTATTCAGTGCCTTACTGTTTAAACATGTCATATATTTTAACAGTTATAGCTTCTTAAATGGAAAGTTATGAGTATAATTTAATTATCGAGATAAAAAGAATATAGCGAAACTCTATTTTATAGTGCTCTGAAATTTAAACTGAATCCAAACACTTGAATCAACTATCAATCAGACAAAGCCAGAAGAAAGACAAAAAATTTGCTTAGACAAAAAATGTTTTAATAGGATATAAATAAATAGCAAATCATGGATAACAAAAATTGTAATTGGTGCCATAATAATTTTTTATTGATGAAATAGTAAACATATAATATATATTTATTTATTTAATATAAATTTAATTAGAATACACATACATCCATACTCATATGTACACAAGTGCCTGTTGTTACTGGGGGTGTCATATGGTGGAGACGTAAAGAAAAATAAAGCATTGATATTCATAAATGTTAATTGCTACCAAAATACAATTTAAAAAATGATTGCATATTCTTGGGTGTATATTCCATTTCAGTTGCTTTTTGCTGGTCCTCTTTATTTCCCTATCCTCTAGTGTTGGCATGCTCCAGGACTCAGCCCTTGGAACTCTTCCCTTTTTTATCTATCTGTCCTTCCTAAGTAATCTCATTTATCTTGTGGTTTAAATACTTCAATTGTGCAAATGATTCCCCAGTTCACATTTCTAGCCTAGATCTTTCCCCTGAACTCTAATTAAAAACAAAAGCTCTCCTCTTGACAGCTCCAACTTATCATGTCCCAAACTGAGCTCCTGATCTGCTCCCATTCTCAACAGCCAGCTCCTCTGGCACTCTTCCTCAGCTTAGTTCACAGCAAGTCCTATGATGGTGGTCCATGTCTTTTCTCTCTCTCTCCTATGTTTTGTCCAATTTTCAGAATATTCTGCCTTTTCCTTCAAAATATGTAGAGAACCCAACCACTCATTTCCACTCTCTACGCAACTGCCCTGGTGCGGACCACCATCCTCCTCTACCACCAGGATAGTTGCAACAGCCTACAAACTGGTCTCTCCACCTCTGTCCTCTCTCCTTGACATTGAAATCCGTGACTTTTGCTTAGTTTTGAAAGAGGCAGGAGGTAGGCTAGGAGAGAGAAATAAAGCAATTCTTCCTCAGTTCCCTATCCACATCCCAAATCCTGGGACTTGCACTGCCACTTATCTGCGCCTGCCCTACCCCACGCCATTACTACCTCCACTCCTTAACCCATTTGCCCAACCAACTACTACTTTCGCAAATGGAGTCATACAAAAATATAGATGAGAGATGCTAAATAGGCAAGGAGGGAAAAGGGAAGGAATAGATGGAGGAGGAGAGGCATGGACATAAGAAAAAATGCTATTGAGTGATGTGTCTCTGCTCCTGTGGCAGAACTAAATCTCCAGAGAAAAATTTCAGGACTATTTCCACTTATTTTTTTCCCAACTCAAGCAGTATTTGTAAAGAAACAGTCTCTTGAATCCAGAGGGAAGGATAGACATGCTCTCAGTTCTAACTGGGAAAAAAATCATGTGGATAATAAATGAAAATTTACACCTTAGTGCACTTGAATATACCCTTCTGGCTTCACAGGGTTTAACAACATGCTTCATGAAATTGTAGAATGTAAAAACATAACTCTCTGCTTTTCCCCATGCATTCTTTCCATTTTTTTCTAGAAGTGTGGCTGAGAGAAAAGAACTAAAAGGAAAACAGTATTTGTTTTTTTACCTCCAAAGGATTTTACTTACATAATTAAATGAGTTACATGATCTAAACATAAATTGATGTTTGTCTATGAAACTACGCATTTTTAAAGACAAGTTGGTCTCCTGGAAATTTTAGAATGAGTATTTTGAACAAAGCCTGATCCTGCCAATTATTAGCTCTGGGACAGGTAATGCTAATTAAGAGGGAAAAAAACCTAAAATTTATTTTGGCTCAACTTGCTCTCAAAAAAATTTACGTGTTGGCTCTGATCGCAGTGGCTCCTACTACTCCACTTTTCAGTTTGCCAGTTCTTATCTGCAATTTCTTGACCATTAAGACCTTTTTTCTGTATACATCCTTTCCTTAGCCCTATTATTGCCCTAACAAAAACTTCCCAGGCACTCTTAAGTGACTTTAAATAAGTCCAATGTGTTTTCACTTCCTTCCATGGCCTATTCCCATCTATGCTTGAATTCACTTGCCCTAACTTCCAAGGATCTGGTCAGTTCTATTTCTGCCTTGTTTGGCTTCTGATATTTTCGTGCTCACTGCTCTGTGAAAGTGTGACGGAGTAACACCAACACCAGGTCTCCATCCAAAAATTTTCTCAACTCCATCGTAGACCTTATCCATTCACGTACCTATCCGAAGAACAGAAACCATTCCCAAATATACTGCAAAAGTAAATGTTCCCGTGATTGTAAATGGGAATGAGAGATCTTTTTGGGGTGATGGAAATGTCCTAAAGTTGGATGGTGATGATGACTGCACAACCCTGTAAATTTACTAACAATCATTGAATTGTATACTTAAAATAAGTCAATTGTATGGTATGCAAATTATGCTACAGAAGCAGAGAATAGAATGGTGGCTGCCAGGGCTTGGAGAGAGTGGGAAATGGAGAGATGTTGGTCAAGCAGTTCAAAGATTCACTTATGCAAGATGTATAAGTTCTGGAGATCTAATGCATGGCACGGTGACTATAATTAACAGTACCGTATTTTATGCTTGAAATTTCCTAAGAGGGTAGATCCTAAGTGTTCTCACCACAAAGAAAAGAAAACAAAAGAAAATGGTAACTATGTGAGATGATGGAGGATAGGTTAATTAGCTGGACTGTGGTGATTATTTCACAATGTATACATATATCAAAACATCAAGTTATTCACCTTGAATATATCAAATATTTGTCAATTATACCTGAATAAAGCTGGGGGAAGAAAAGCAAATGTTCTCAGCATATGATATTATAGTGTTGGTGATTATGATTCTGGGATAAAAATATAGGAAAACAGAAAGTATATTTAGGAGCCATTTCATTTTTTTCCCTGTTAAATCTGATTATATTTTTGTGGAGGGTCTATAATAAAGCCAATAATTTATGCTGTAGAATTTACACTAATAATCCAAATCTCTCTCTCTCCTTCGTTCTCTCATTTTAATAGCTAATAATTATTGGGTCTATACCATAGGCCTAGCATTATGCTAAATTCTCTTCAGGGATTATTTTATGTAATCTTGACAACAGCTTTCTGAGGAACAATTATTCTTCCACCATCCAGACACGGAAATTGAAGCCTGGATAGGTTAAGTAACTTGGTCTGGATTACACAACTAGCATAGACGGTAGAACCAGGGTTCAAACCCAGGCCTTTATCATTACACAATTTGAACTCTCAATTATGTTTCACTACCTCATGAACACAGTATTGACCCATTTTAAATCTGGAAAGGTTATAATGCACTAATACAGGAAACATCTTTTATTCAGTAACATAACGGTAGGTTATTTTATTAAAATAAAATTTAATTGAAGTTCTCATCTAATTAAAACAAAGCTCATGAGAGAAAATGTATGATTCTATTTTATAACACAGATTAGACTAAAGAAAGAATTTGAAATCATCTCACAGTAAACTTTCAAGAAATATTTAGTGACTGCCACTTGGACAATGCATTGAGGAAAGCGAAAGGCCACAGGGAGGCAGCAAGATGATCCGTGTGGATGATGTGATGAGCGTGATGATGCCTGTCCTCTAGATGCCACAGCCAGGGCCAGCAGCAGAGAAGGAAAAGGGGATAACTTTTTTGCCTCAGTCTTCTTCCCATAAGAGCCTGCAAACCTAAAGCTCGATATTCTTGCTGTGTGCAAATATCTTTGGGTAGCCTTGGTTTCGCGGGGCTTGCTAACTAAACACCCAGTACTATAGCTCCTTACATTCCTGAGAGGTCAGACAGTCATGTAAAAGCAATGTGAAAGATTGTCACATTGCATCCGACATTTCCAGGTATTCTGTAGTTGGAGATTTTTTTTCATGACCTAGTTTTCCATATTTGCTTGAAGTAGAAGTGGCAAAAGGAATTTACGAAGACATTTCTTTTATTCTACAACTAAATAAAAAGCAGGAGAGACAAAAAAAAAAAAAAAAACTATCCAAAAGAAATGGAACTCTGTATCTATCCATACCATTCTAAATAAACTTTAGTATCCTTTCCAAACTTTCACCAATATGCTTAGATTGATGTCTTCTGTGTAGAGCATATCATTTCATGTTTTCTTTCAGGTACATTTTTTATATACATCTCTGCATATCTCATAACGCACATACTAACTGAAATGACTACATAGTGCTCTACTCTAGTGATTTAGCAGAATAGGTTGCTTATTCAGTCATTCAAGACGTTTCTAATATTTTACTGTTATGAATAGAATCTATGAAAATCTCTAAAAAATTACTTTTTCTCTCTATTATTTTTATTGTAAAATGTTTCTAAATAAGTGGTTTTCTTGAGGTGTATTTAGGGAGGCTATAGATAGAATCAATAAGGCTAAAGTCTCAGAAATATCTTTATTGACTACTATACAGAGCAATTTTAGGCAGTTTAAAATCATAACTGATGATTGAGTGCAAATCACATCAATTCATGTTTTGGGTTTTTTTTTAATAGTACAGATAAAGCAATTTACTTTTGAAATTATATTCTCATAAAAGCCCAGAAGAAGTTGAATCGACCAAATTTTTTTATTTCTATTTGGTGGGTAGCAAAACCAATTCCTAGAAAGATGGTCTGTAACTAACAATATTTGTTAGAACTAACATTGTTCATTTATTAAGAGCATACGCTTTGTGTTAAATATCTACTGATCGCATGAGGGTGAATGAGTATGGAACAAGAATCTGAGAGTGGGGACAGAAGTCTAATTTTCTAGTTCTGGCTCTGTCATCATCCGCATGGGTGACTCAATCTTTGGTCCTCATCCATAAAATAAATAAGGGAATTTGCGATCCCTAAGATTCACTGTTAGTTCTTACATACAAAAGATTCTTTAAGGGGAAAAATCACAGACTCAACAAAATGATTTTCTTGTTTCATGAAACTTCTTTCCATTTTGAACATAGACAACTGAGCTTCTTAAGTAAGCAATGGAAACAAATGGTTTATTTCCTGTACTCCTTTTCCCAGCAAGCTTGGCATTTACCGGGTTATATAAACGAGAAACCTAAGAGTCCTTCAACCCTGCCCAGTCTCTCTCAAGTCCTCATGCAGTTGGATTTAAATCCTGTAAAAGTCTCCTTAAAATCTTCAAGTCCATAGTCACCCACTTCCTCTCAACCACACTATTATAATAGCCTACCTGTTTGCCCTTTTTAAGTTCTCTCCACACTGTCACTCAAAATGCAAATCTGATCATGTTAATCCTCAGACAAAACCTGTGAATGAGTCCTGGCAGCCCATAGTATGAGCTGCCAGGACTTGATAGAACAAACAAGTGTTGATTTGGCTCCTGTCCCCTGCCCAGCCTTAGTCATATCCTCACACACACTCTCTCTCTTCCCACTCCCCTCCTCCACCCCTGGCCCCCAGCTCCTGTAGGATCCTGGAGTTTCAGAGCCAAGGTGCATGGAATGGCAGCACCATACCCAGGTGTGCTGCACAGAAACCTGGGAGTCTTTCTTGGTACCTCTGGATTTTTACCTTTCACTCCAAACACACAAAATCCAAATACTTGGCAAGCCCTCCTAAATATTTCTGCAACCAATCTCCTTCTCTCCATCTGTGCTGACACCACCCTAGGCCAAGCCATCTTTCCCCTCTGACAGGCTCATTGCAATAACTACTTATCAATGCACGCCTTACGACAGAGAAGAGGACAGTGGAATTGTTCAGGCAAGGTCTTATCTGACAAAGATTTTGCAATAATTCTGTTTTTCTCATGTTACACACGACAATTGTGTGATTTTTCCATGACATAGATCCCATATGTACATTTTTTTTAAAGTTAGTACTTTTAGTATAATCTTGCCAAGAATGGGATATTCTACAGTTAACTTCTAAAGCTCTGGAAAGTACAGCATTTTTTATTTTCTGAAAATTTCTTTGTAGATGACTGTCTTTCCTGCCGCTTGTTGCCTTTGGCGTGATGGATATCAAACATCCAAGCTAACAGAGAGCTTTAAAACACACGCTGGAAGTCGCTCAGTATTTAACCTCACTACAAGAGTTCTTCCTTGGATTAAAGCCATACTAGTTGAAACGACAAAACTGTGTCATGGTTTAAAATATTGTTTTAGTTTACAGCGAAGGAGAAATGCAGTTTCTGATTTACAGCAAATAAATCCTCAAACCATATTATCTTTTCCATATCTAGTTTTTTAAGTAAGCAGAAAAAAAAGTTTTTCTGTAATCTGCCTATTAGATTTCCCATTTTATCTTTTCAATCCTAATTCCTTGTTGATTAACTTTTTCTTCTGAGATAAAACCAGAAGTCTTACCTTAATAACTCTGTGAAATTAAAACATTTAATTGACAAGTCAAATTATTCAAACTATCTTCCCGAGAAATAGTGATGGTATTCTTAATAAGTCCTTCGTCAAAAATCTCAAGATTTTAACCACTCTAACAATCTAATGATCTCAAGAGAAACCAGTTACATCTATTATGTAAATAAGGAAACTGAAGGGTGAGAAGTTCAGTGGCTTTCTGAAATCAATTAAACAATTGAAAACAATTAAGATTGATTTTGTATTCTATCATTTTCAGACACTGTTCTCTTCACCAAATTTATTATCACTATAAATTCTAAGATCATTAGCAAACAGTTTCATTTACAATTAAAGTGATTTTCTTTAAAAGGATGATTTAATTTTTAAGAATTTTGAATTGTCACACAATATGCAGTGCTTTTTCCTTAAGCTTCAAATTATACTTTGCTTTACAAGATTCTGGGTAGGTGACTGGAGGAATGCTGCCAACTTTTAAATGTTAAAGTCACCCTTGCATTACTAATATTGAATCAGATTTTAGGCTGGCTTTTTTATAAAAATTATCACCTTTCTCATTTCAGAACACATAAAGTTTACTTTTCCTTCCTTGTGAGGTACAAGCAAACAATAACATTCTAATACCTGACAAATGGCTGTTTTTAAAGCCTACAAGATATTTTCCACAAATGCCCCTATGTTTCTGTTTCCTAATTCCGCAAACCTTCCCTCTGTTTCTGTTACCTAATTCAGTCACGTTGATCTCTTGAGGCAGAGTAATTTATTCTTCCTTCCACTCCTGTGAGAGGTAATGCTTTCACCACTTTCATTCACTCCCTCACATACTTATTCGTTCAAAAAATACTTCTCAAGTTAGTTCCTGAGGATTCTGTGGTAAACCAGAGAGACACAGTCCATGCCCTCACTACACAAAGTTTAGAAGGGAAGAGAAACAATTAGACGTGTTTGTACACTGGAGGCTAAAAGCAGATGTGGTCTACCCAAGGAGTCTGAGAAGGCTTGCAGCAGAACTGAGACGGAGGACGTTCAGTTTGGTTCACTATGGAGGGTGGTGTGAGCGTAAGAGATGGTGGTGTAAGTAGCGAGGGACCAAGCTAAAGAGAGCAGGGCCAGGTTACACAGGAATATAGGGACCAAGCTAAAGAGAGCAGGGCCAGGTTACACAGGAATATACTATGCACTTTGTGCTTTATCCTCCGGGCAAGAGGCAGGGATGAAATGTTTAAAATTCCAAAATCACAAAATTATATTTGTGTTTTAGAAATATTACTCCAACCAAGGTGAGGAAAATGGATTCGATGAGAGCCAGCCTGGCAGAGGGAGAGGGATGAAGAGATTTGGCAGTAGGACATTTAAAAGATGGTGATTCTGTGGGTTAGGATTATCCTAAGGCACAATTTGTTATTGAAATGAATGACTTCCTGAGAAATAAAAAGGTGGAACTAACAGAATTGATTTTTTTTTTTTTTGGAAGTGGAGGTAAGGGAAGAAAAGTAGTCAAGGATTTTCAGATTCCTAAGTTGAACATCTGGGTGGATGCTAGTGTCTTTTATCTGACGTAAGGTAAGGGGATGAGACTTGACTTAATATGCTGACTTTGAGGTGTTTAGATGATACCGTTAGTGGGGAGCTGTCTGCCAGATGGTTGTTAATATATGTCTGGATTGCGTGAACCACACCTGGGCTTAACACACAGATGGGGGCTGAAGCCCAGCGCTCAAGAATATGTGGGCAATCAGGCATCTTACACACACTGATACCACTTTTTTGGAGGGCAATATGGCAATATCTTTAAAATGTAACCATCTCAACTAAGAAATTCCACTTTTAGGAATTTACCAAAAAGAAATGCTCACAAATTTGCAGAGACATAAGAACAAGGAGGGGCCTTGCAAACACAGGGAGTTATAACAACAAATTAGAAACAATCTAAATAACAATCAATAGTGCATTGGTTAGATAATTATGCTACATTTGATCAATAAAATCCTACTTACAGAAAAAATGAGATCTACATGTATTGAAATGAGAAGTTGTCAAAACATTTTTTTGAGTGCAAATATACTTGTTTATATATTTTACACAAATTATAGCTAATATCTATTAAGCCCTCATTATGTGCCAGGTACTGTTATAAAATGTTTGATGTACATGAAATCATCAAACCTTCAGAATAACCCTATGAGGTAAGCAATGTTATTTCTATGCTACAAACAAGGAAATTCAGGCACAGAGAGGTGAGATAATTTGACTAATGTCACACAGCCAGTAAGCGCCCAAGACAGGATTCAATCGATACAGGGAGTGGGGTCTATGAATTGTCTGAGAAGAAAGTTTCTGCCTTGCCCCAGAATGGGGGCCCCCCAAATTAAACTGAGTTATACAAAAGTCAAGAACATTACATTCTTCAGACCTGAGTTTGTGGACTAGATTTATAACCATTGAAAAGTCAAGTGGTTGAACACCTGGAAGAAACTGCACAGGAAAATATATTAAGGTGTTCCGATTGGTTTATTCTGAGGAGGAAGAATGGAAAAGGCAGGCTTTTCACTTTATATGCTTCTTCCTTCTTTGAATTTGTGTGCTACAAGCAAATTTTATTTTTGAATAGTTAAAAAGAGAATGAAGAAGGAGAAAGCTGCATTACAAATTCATTTAGGATCATATGCAACCTAGCAAAATTCCTTCCACTCCCTTGGATCATATTTAGTTCAATGCTTTGCAAACCTCATCATTTAGTTTGTAGAGTATGTCCAAGCCTCCACAAGCCTATTTAATTAAAAACATTTTATTCTCTCTCTACTCCAAGCTATAGATGTATAAGAGATAAAATCCACTTATTCTTGAACATCTAATGTTGTGTATAAGGAGCGGCATATGGGGAAGCACATGTGAAGAAGAAAAGCCTGGTCCACAGTTTTGGCAGACCCAGCTTTGCATTTGCTCAAACATGAACTGAGCTGAGAGCTCAGAGTGGCCAAGGAGGAACCGACTCATAGGAAGAAGAAAATATAGCCTCAAGGAATCAAATTCATCTACACAAAGAATTAATCCCCATCTCCTTGAAAATGACATATTGTCAGCCTCTGAACACATTTCAAAAGAAAAAGAAAAGGAATGCATAGGGCTTTTATTCACACTTATTCTTATTTCCATAGGGCCTGTGTGATATTTCTTTCTTTATTTGTTTGTTTGTGATATAAAGTGGTTTTTCCAAAAGGAAAGAAATGTCTTTGAAAGCGAACGGGACATGAATTTTAGCTGCCACCTATAAGACTGATATTTTGAAATAGCCTAGCTTCAGTGTATTGGGCATGACTTCCAAAGAACCAAAAACACAAAGATTGTTTTTAAAAGAAGAGTATTCAATTTATATACTTTGAAGAATTACTCATTTTAAGCCATTTTGAATTTTTAAATTTATAATAGAAATATAAGTAAAATATAAAATATAGAAATAAATAAGAATAAATAAATAAATAAGAATAAATAAATAATAAATAAAATATAAAGATGTAGATTAAATGTGGGAAAAACAAACTAGAAGAGACTGCACCAGTATCTTACTAGGAACTGTTTTGTTAAGGAGGGAGATTATGGGTGATTTTAAACTCTTTCTTTTGACTTTTCTACATTTTCCAACAAACAATATGCAAAATTGGGAAATTATCGATAGAAAGTATTTACCAAAAATATATATTATTGAAAGATAAAAAATATTTCTACATAAAAGATATATGACATGATCTATTGGTTCACATGGAATACTAAACCATTATGATCTCAGACTAAATTACTCTGCCAGTGAGTGACAAGACAAATTTCGGAGAGAAATCCAGACATCAGGCTAGAGAAAGACAAAGAAGTTGAAGTTGGAAAAAAAATTTGGCTCCCAAAATCAAATCATGGATGCAGTCTCATTGCTTTCACTGAATACAGCTGAATTACTCATTCCCTTTCATAAAGAGACATGAGAATCTTTAATCTTAAGCATGAAAGTGAAGGGTTTGAAAACAAATATTTTTGTAACTACTGCCTAGTCTGTTATATGTTATTAGAGAGAGTATAAAAAGGGAAGACCTGGAAAACTCTGACAGTTTTGCTTACATATCTCATTTCTACACTACTAACTAAAACGGTTAATTTATGTTTCTTCTCTCTCAAATTAGCAGTGGTTAGTGATTCTATCAGAAAACTATATTTCTTTCTTTTTTTTTTAAAGAGTTTATTTTTTTTCCTTTTTCTCCCCAAAGCCCCCTGGTACATAGTTGTATATTCTTAGTTGTGGGTCCTTCTAGTTGTGGCATGTGGGACGCCGCTTCAGCGTGGCTTGATGAGCAGTGCCATGTTGCGCCCAGGATTGGAACTGACGAAACACTGGGCCGCCTGCAGTGTAGCGTGCGAACTTAACCACTTGGCCACGGGGCCAGCCCCAGAAAATTATATTTCAAAGTTGGTAATATGAGGTTCTGCATCCAGTTCTCCTATTTCTGGTTTATTGGATGCCTGCTACACTGTGGGCTAGAGAGCGCTTCCTTCTTTGATGCAACATTTTTCCTTTTTTTGAGGAAGCCTCTGATATATAGTAGAGAAGGAGGAAATAACTACTTCTATTTCTCCTCACAAGATTTAAGAAAAATTTTCCTCAGAATTTCCACCGTGTGATTGAATAACCATTGATCTCTTAAAAGATGACTGGTTTGTTTAACTCTTTGTATTATTGTTTTACTTTCAGAAAATTCCCCAAATTCTAGTACAGACTCAAGTAGTTGCAGGCTCAAGGACAGCCTATAAGTTTTCTATCAGTAAAATCTTAGTTCATTTTCTCTATGACTTTTCCAAATGATTTTCTTCTCTTTTCCCTTTGAAATTGTAGGGCAGTAAATGTTGATTATGGGCATCTGGAATAGATGGTGGGGGGACCAGGGCGATACTCAAAGCAGGCATGTGACATTAGTATCATTTGCAGGGAGCTCGTTCTGTGTTTGTTCCAAATGAATAGGCAGATCGCAGGGAACTAATATTCTCAAGAAGGAGTTAACACTGTCCCTCACTGGCCTTTCTGTCTTCCTTACAAAGGCTCTTGGTTTTCATGAGGTGCCTTTTTATCTTAATGAAAAGGCGATGCTTTCAGGTCATGATCCTACTCAGTGAAAGTTCTGGCTGAATCTGAAGTTCCTGCTGAAATTAGAAAATATTAAAGGCGGCAAAATATGTGTTGTCATGGTAATTTTTCCCTTTCTTTTAAACAATACTGAAAATAAAGGATTGATTCATATTTGGGGAGGAATCCACGAGCTTTCAATAGTGTCTCGGTAAATCAGCAACTCCAGGAACACATAGATGTTTGACATAACAAGTGAATACTTGGGTTACAAACATCCTGATTTTGATCTTTTAAAAAATGTATGCGTAATTGGAGTTTTGAGTCTCCTAGAAAAGTCTCATGTTTATAGCACGAAATCTCTATAATACGTTCGATTTTATTTGTTTGCATGTTACTCAGGCCCAACTTTTCCCAGATAAAATTCTTATAAGCTTTATTACCATCTTTGGTTTTATTTTGCAACTGTTTAATGAGTTTGAGATTCTGTAAACCAAAATTTCTAGTAAGAGAGTTGTAATACTTTTCTTCTTTATTTCAACAAATATTCCTTTACATAGATTTTCTTTCCTTTTGATACATACCAATTGAGGTTCTACATATTTTTCAAGTTTTATCTCATCTGTGTCACTATTCCTATTTCTATTCACCACACCTTTCATCTGTCCTCTCCCAGCGATATTCACTGACATCTAGATCACCGGTTCTCAACTCTCCACATTAGTCTCACCTGGGAAGCTTTTAAAACATACTAATACCTGGGCTGTATTCCCAGGACTTTCACATAATTTGTCTGGGGTGATACCCTGGCATAGTTAAAATGTTTTAAAGCTCCAAAGGTGATTCTAATGTGCAGCCAGGATTGAGAACCTCTGCTGTATATAATATTGATCTTACTGCATTATGATTATTTGTGAAACTTCATCTGCCCCTGGAGTTGACAGCACTTCAGTCAGAGACTGTATTCGATTCATATGTGAATTCTCATGCCTGTCGAATTTGATCTATAGAATGCTTGCACGCCAAGTACTCTGGGAGCAGTCCAGAAAATTCAAATTTCAAGAGAAAGTCACCTCTTCAGGCAATGGCAACCTGTCGTGGAACTATTGGACAAGAACAAACCTAATACACCATAATTGTGACCTAGTAAGGTTGAAAGGGGAGTGAAAATAAAATATTAGGACTAAGAGCTAAATCAACTTGAGAAATCAGGAAGACATAATGAAGAGGGTGGAATCTTAGGACGGACCATGTCTAGAATTTTGATAGGATTATGTGTATGGTTTTGACAGGAAGAAATGGAAAATAACGGGGAGATGAGGACCGAAGAATTTCTTGTGAAAGGGAACAGAGTGAGAAAAGGGAAGAGGTGGAAAGGTGTGAAGCCCATTAAGGGAACAGCTCGTGGAGCATTTAAGTCGCAACTACAGAAGGAGCTGATGAAGGTACAATGTCGGTGGGGTGAGATCAAGGTGGCTTTAAGGGGCCAGTGGATGAGTGTGGACTCCTTGAAGGTTTCTGAGCAGGGGAGCGATGTACTCAATTTGTGCTTTAAAAAGATAAATCTTCCTAATTAATTATCTTGTAGCTTTTAAAATACATTTTTACATGATCCGAATTACATTATATGAATACCATAAGCAAAGCTTTCTTATGCTAAAACCCTTTTCATTATGAGATCAACGTATTCATCGAAAAAGAAATCACTAAGGAACAGACACATAAATTACATCTGTTCTCAGATGACAATTATTTCATTGGTTTAGCTGAGATGAAAATAAATGGAGGTGAAGTAGTACAATGGCTGTGGTAATTCCCCTAAAAAACCAGCCTAAAAGACT
Source organism: Equus asinus (assembly GCF_041296235.1). Lineage (NCBI taxonomy): Eukaryota > Metazoa > Chordata > Mammalia > Perissodactyla > Equidae > Equus > Equus asinus. Next base: position 31,321,730 of record NC_091792.1, read on the forward strand.
AGACTATATTTTTTGGGGTGAGGGGGTACCAAAAGAAAGAACAGGTAAAGAAATTTCCCTTCACGTAACTGCGATTTTCTGTACTGCCAGATGTAAATGTGTAAGTCTAAGTTACTCATTTCATATAGTCATATTTACTTCTCTATTATTGCTTATGGCTGAAAAAGACAATATTTGTTGCTGAAAAAGTCTGCATAAAAATGATTTGCATAATGTGATATCACTTTAGGCATGAAGTCTTGACTCAGGTCAGCTCTTGATCAGATAGACTGGCTGATACCATGCTTATCTGTGTATTGCCTCAGCAAGCTGTATTTGTCCCATACCACTGCCCTATGGAAAGTACTTTTAAGATCTACATCAAGTTATTTTTTAATTTTTAAAAAAATTTTATTGTACTTTATCAATAAAATCATTAATAAAGCAATGGGATATATGAAAAACCTAAAGCAAATCAATATTTACAAACATTGAACACACTTTTTTATTTATTTATTTTTCCCGAGGAAGATTAGTCCTGAGCTAACATCTGCCAAGCCTCCTCTTTTCTCTGAGGAAGACTGGCCCTGAGCTAACATCCATGCCCATCTTCCTCTACTTTGTACATGGGATGCCTACCACAGCATGGCTTGCCAAGCTGTGCCATGTCCGCACCTGGGATCTGAACCAGTGAACAACGGGCCACCGAAGCAGAACATGCGAACTTCACTGCTACGCCACTGGGCCGGCCCCTCTCTTTTATTTTAAATTTGATCCCAGAGCTGTGTGTGTGTGTTTATATGTATATAAACATCCCAGTGAAAAGTGAAGAAGAGTGAAGAATTCAGATGTTCACACATCAGAATATCTGAAAAATTCAGATATTTCAAACTCAAGAAATATTATTCAGAGTCTAACCACACAACTCAACATTTGTCCTTGCCAGTAGCATATAAACACACACATTATTATAAGGTTAGATTCCATGTTTGACATACCGACGCTTTATATGCTCAACTAGATTTTATGTGCCCTGTGGACAGTTTTCAGTCTTCTAATTGTGTTGTGCACTTAAAAATTTGATTGAGAAAAACATAGACTAAGCAAATTCTCAAGGTACGAACTTCCAGTTCCTAACATGATGGAGTAAACACAATCTATTTTATTTCTCCCACTAATCACACACACAAAAAAACTCTAGACAAAATCTATAAGTCAGAAGGCTCTAAGAGGTAGAGAAAAGAAGGCATATTGGCTGGGAGCCTCAGGACTTAAGGAATGACATGACAGTGAGTTCCATGGGCTTTTTTCTCGCCTCCTATATATCCCAAATTGAGTGCTAGAGAAGCCCTCAATGCAGCAAAATGCCGACTAAACAGATATGTGTAATTAGAGATTTGGTTCTCCTAGAAAAGTCTCATGTGAACAGCATGAAAACCTCTACAATATGTTTGATTTTGTTTGCATGTTACTCAGGCCCAAATTTTCCCAGCTGAAAATCCAAGAAAAGCCAAAGAACTAGCAAAAGGGAGGCCCAACAGAACAGAAACTTTTAACCATACCTGCCTCAAACTCAAGAAAAATAGCAGTGTCCCTCCCCCACTTGAAGGATGGTATGGCAGGAAGTCAGTGAGAAACACCCCCCCCCACACACACACCCCAGTACAGCCTATGGGCGGAAACCTGTATTCCACTGCCATTCCCATTGCAGTAAAGAGATGGCATCCCTTTCCCCACGGGGTCTGTGACTGCTGAACTGACTTCCCACCTCCATGAATTAAATAGGAAGTGCCCCCTCCACTCAGAGCCCCTGGTTGGAACTCCGACTTCCACTCCCTGTGGAATAATAAGGCAACAGAACTGCTTTCTCCAGCAGAAGGGTTTGGGAGAAGGGGGGACTATTAAGGGATACCTGAGGGAGTCTCTTTGTGGTAATGAACAGTTTTTTAAGATGATGATGGTGATGGTTACTCTGATCTACACCTGTGATACAATTTCACAGAACTACGTACCCTCCTCACCAAAAAACAAAACAAAAAAGAAAACAAAAAACTGGAGAAATCTGAATAAGGACGGTAGCTGAGTTAATACTATTGTACCAAAGTCAATTTCTCTAAAACAAGAATGAAACATATATATGTGTTATTAGTTTATGTATTTATACAATAATATATCAGTTATTCAATTTCTAACTTACTTTTACCACTTTCTTCCTGAACACCTGAACAGTGAACAACAAATGTGTGATGTGATAAAACTTGAAAAAAGGTTCTGGTTTGGCCACTCAGATCAATTTTCTAATATTGTTACTAAAACAACTATGACTAAAGAATAAGTATCTTCCCCTAACTTTCAAAATGAGGGTTCTTAATTCAAGAAGAATAACCACTTGAAAAGAAAAATAAAGTTACCATTCACACCTGAGTAACACCCTTTATGGTCTACATGAGTGTAACCACAGCCAGAGGATATTACAAGTGACAAGAGATTTCACACATTGGGGTATACGGGGTAATTAATCAGTTTCAAAATTGATTTGGCATGAACTAAAGAAGCCTAACTTATGGCGCATCAAACACACATTGTACATCTGCTTTAACCATTCAAGTAAAGAATATACTCTTAAGCTGAGAATGCCTACTTCCCCTCCTACGCCCTATCGGTAACACCCGCCCTTATTAGTCCCTCTCCCAACATGATGTCAGGGTCATGTTGACCTGCTAATTTTCAACTAAATACCTCTTTGAAACTTTGATGAAAATGTATCCTGGATTTGTTTAAAGGATGCTCTTTGTTCTAAAAAGATATAAGACTGTACTGAAAACCATGCTTCTCCAGAACGCTTTCTAAGGCCCTCCCAGGTTCTAATTCTCACCCTGGCTTGAATAAAACTCACTTTATTCCTCCTGTCTATAGAAGGGTTATTGGTTATTTTGCGTCAACACAGGATAAACTCAATTGATTAGTACATGGGGGATAAACTACTGATGCAATATATTAAGGCAGCTAAAAACAAGCAAAAAAGAAATTGAGAAAGTATATTAGAAGTATAAATAGCAGGGATAATACTTTGGTTTTTGTATCATTACTTTTCCCTAAGGAATAGAAAGTTTCCTCGTTTAGTCTCATCACTTGACTAATAAAGTTCTGTATTGATGTCTCTTTTCAAATGGCACAATTAAATGACAGAGCAGTTATGTGCCTTGCCTCAGGCCACAGTAGAAATCACTAGTTGGGTCGAAGTCATAAATTAGGACTCATGCTCTCCATTAAGTGTCTTCAGCTTCACAGTTCAATTAGACTATGTTTTTAACTAAATCCCTGTCTGAACACCATCTCATTGAACGGGCGATAGTTAGTAGTAGAATACTATCTATTTTTTAGTAGCATGGCTTCCCCCCAAATTTTCTGCCAGCACACTACTACTCTATAAGCAACACACTCAGGCATTTCATTTATTCTTATTTAATTTCTGCTCAAGTATTTTTTGGAAATTCAACAACTTTAAGTTAATGAATGAGTTAGAGATGTCAAGAACTAATCATTACGCACAACCAGAAGGACCTACAAATAGAACATACAACTATGTACTGGGGGAGCTTTGGTGAGAAGAAGGAGGAAAAAAAAAAAGAAGATTCGCAATAAGTGTGTTAGCTCAGGTGCCAATTGTAAAAAAAAAAAAAAAAACTAATCATTGTGATGGACCAAACTTCTTTATCCTAACCTTGTATACAAACTTCCCCAAAGGGAAGATAGTATCATTAACGCATCCTGTCATCACTTACTTTCTTCTTTCCGTTTCAAATCTATGGAGTAGTTTCCGAAGACCACCATTCTTAAATCCCTGAAAATGGGCAGCTGGGGCTCCCACAGTGATGACATCGTAGAGAGCATCTGGAACAGGAATGGACAAGGAGATGAACACTTTGCAAACACTGATCTCCAGTATGCTGTTTCCATTGAAGCATGCACACTGTATGAAGTCTGAGAAATTATTCTGTTTAATTTTGCAGGAATAACAATGAACTCGCATCTCAAGGGGGCAAGAGGAGCTAATCAATCTTTCTAAAAGCCACCTGTGCACCCAAACAAGTTAAAATATTTCCTTGATTTATGACTACATCTTAATTATATGCCACTGTGTAGAACAGTATGTTCTCTCATTCTTCTATATACTTACTGAGATAACATGTTAATTGGTCTTTTGTGTATTTTACTTTATTGAGTTTTGCATCATTTAATTTGCAATCAGATTGAAATTCAACAATAATGAACAATCTTTCAACCAAAATTTACAAAGAAGCAAAATACTAATGCCTTTTGGCTCAAGGGCAGAACAATACTAGTGCATTTTTACAAAATCTATACAGAATACTTTCCCGCCTGTGTATACTACATCTTACCTAATTTTGAATGCATGCTTTTGCAATTTCCTTAGGTGACATAGAAAGAATACACAAAATATCTCGATCTATTTTTCCAGTGAGATACTTTGTTTTTTTTAATAACAAATCCATACATTTAAATCGAAACAATCCTTTGATCTTGAAAGCCATCAAATTTGATACATATTAAGTTCAGGGCTCCAACACATGCCGTCATTTTACATTCTAATGAAAGCATCCCCATAGGAAGGAAGACAGAGCGAAGGCCCTCTTGTTAAACTACATTTTATTTGAGAAATCTAATTTCACAGTAGATCCTTTTCAAATTGATTCTGGTATGGACACATTGGTTGTTTTTCAGATCTCATTTACAGGGAAAACATAAACTATTTTATTAGCTTCAGGTAAACACCATAACTTCTTCATAGAGGTTCAATCCAAATGCACCTGCAACATTTTTCTTAACAAGAAAAGCGTCTTCAAGTGAAAGACTTCAGCAGCACTCAGAGAACTCAAGGTCACAAAAAACCAATACAACCCAAGCCAACCCATCAATAAGGCAGATACTGAACCATCACTTAATAGATTGTTGGAGTGGTTATCTCTTGCCCTTTTAAAAAGTCACTAATAAACTGGAAGTCACTTTTTCTTAAAATAGCAGAATATTAGACTGTGTCAAATTTAAAGATTTCTCAGTCTAGGGGATTTTAACCTAGGACTAAGAAAAGGGTTTCAGGGTGTCCACAAACGTATGTAACTTATTTAAGTGCAACTGTTCTACTTCATGGAAAGGGGTCACAGATTTTTCCAACAGTCATGAGATCACCCAAGAGTTGCCAACAACTACCACATTCTAGTCCACCTTCACATTTCTGGGGAGAAACCTGAGGACCTTGAGAAATTATCTGCTTTGTCTAAAGCACCGAACACCTTCCACCCAGGGTTCGCTGACTTCTAACCCAGGGATGGAGAGCCAGTGGTTTACGTTACTGACTGGAACCTGAGTCCCTGGTTCTGGATCCCAGTTCCGCCACTTCTAAGTTGTGTGGCATTAGGAAAATTACTTAACCTCTCTGGTCTCAGTTTCCTCAGCTAGAAAATGGAGTTGACAGTAGTTAAAAGTGATAAGCGTGTAGTAAGTACTATCTATGATTATTTCCCCTGTAAGAAGTAGTCCCATCAATTAAGCAAAGAAGGGTGGTATTTTAACTTTTGCTTATTTCTCCATAAAAATAAATTTTTCAGTCTGAAAAGGAAAGTGATACCAAGGCTCAGTTTTCTGAATAAAATCAATTCCTGTGTTAATTTAAACTAAATTCAGAAAGAATAATCATGCTGCTGCTGCAATGAAGTACACTGCATTTCAGCTAAAACCTGGGTGACCAGCAATACCAAGAGTATACAGGAGTGACTAAAAACTGCATATATATGTCCCACTAAACCCAAACTAATTGCATTCCTAACTCAATCTCCAATAAAAACAAATTGCCTGTAGACTTCACTGGATCCAAAAAAACTTGTGGCCTCTCTACCACTACCCAGCAAGAGGGAAAGGATGAGGGAAAGGAAAATCTGAGTGGAAAAAGAGAGCAGTCTTAATTGATGGAGGTTAAAATAACTTACTTTTGCAAAATTTGCAAAAACATTTGACCACAAACATGTTGCTAGGACCCCTTGTATGGTCTTGTAAGAGACCTAGACAACCTAGATGTCTATCAAAAGATAAATGGTTAAAGAAAATGTGCTGTACACATGCACTTGAAGGGCCCTGAACTTGAGCTTCATTAGCATCAGGGTGAATCTGTCTCTTTAATTCATCCACAGTTTCAGCATTTTCCAAACCTACTTTCTAGGACCAAAAACTTTCTCTTCATTCATCCAGCTTACTGCTGTTGTGAAATGCTAGTCATCTATGAAGGAACCAAGACATTTTAAAGTAGCAGGTAAAGGAACAGAAGAAAGTTGCTCAAATACTCTCTACTCCTCATAGTAAAGAACTGACTATTTTAAAATCTAAATGAAGGAGTCTGTGTTTCTTGAACCCATCTACAATGATGAACAAGCTCGTTCATTTCCAAGGTTCTGACTTTTACTTATTTCCTTTCAATTTTCTATCTATGAACTCATTATTTTGGGGGTTTTAACACTATATTTTTACCAAAGCCTATAAAATCACCATCTCTGGCTAGTTCTGACCTCCTCCACACTAAATAATCCAATTCCTAACTGCCTTATGAACATCAGTGAAGGTCAACCTGCTATTAATCCTCACTTGTTCTAACTCTTCCCACCTGCTCTCCCCCTCCCCCCCCCCCGTTCCCTATGATCAATAAAGACATCACCTTCCTTTAAGCCTTCCAGATTAAAATTCTCAAGATCTTAAGATCATTTTAAATTCCTCTCTTTCCCTCAACATCTTATCTGATCAGTTTTAACAACTCTGCTACCCAAATTTTATTCTCTCTTGCCAATGTTAACTATCTTTACCCTAACACTAACTTCCTCACTTTTTGTCAGGATGACTGATGCCTCTTCTATCTCAGCCTCGCAGCATCCACAGTGCAGTACATCACTTCTCCATTTGGGTGGCCATTCAGTCACTCTGCCCAAAACACAGGCTTTGATACTTATTTCCCTCCTCATATATTTCAAATATTAATAGAAGAACATTCAAATGTTTCAACATCATGCATGATGATGTAGGTGCTCAATAAATGTCAATAAATAAATATTTGGAGGCTCAATTCAGTTTGTCTTCTTTGTCTTTAGATCACACAGGGAATTACTATTCTTAATTGCAGAATAAAAGTTTAGACACAATACCCAGAAAAAAATATGGGAATTGGAATATACCTATCACCAGGGGATGGGGATAAATATATATGCAGCCATGTATCATATTCTACAAAATAACAGAGAGCTTATGATTATCTACATGCAAAAGAATGAAATTAGACCCTCATCTTACAGCATGCACAGAAATCAACTCAAAATAGATTCAAGGCTTAAACATAAGACCTAAAGTTGTAAAATCCCTAAGAAAAAAATTGGAGAAAAGTTTCATGATATTGGTATTACCAATGATTTCATGAATACAACAGCTAAAGCACAAGCAACAAAAACAAACAAGCAGGGTTAGATCAAACTAAAAAGGTTCTGCATAGATAAGAAAACAACAGAGTGAAAAGACAACATATAGAAAAGGAGAAAATATTTGCAAACCATTTATCTGATGAGAGGTTAATCTCAAAAATATGTAAGGAACTCCTACAACTCAATATTAGAAAGAGTTAATAACATGATTTAAAAAATAGCCTAAAAAGGGCCAACCCTGGTGGCCTAGTGGTTAAATTCAGCATGCTGCTTTTTGGCAACCCAGATTTAGTTCCTGGGAGCAGACCTATACCACTCGTCTATCAGTGGCCATGCTGTGGTGGTGGCTCACATACAAAACCAAGGAAGATCGGCAACAGATGCTGGCTCAGGGTAAACCTTCCTCATCAAAGAAACAATGGGCTAAAGATTTGAATAGACATTTCATCAAAGAAGGAAAACAAATGGTCAACAGATATATGAAAAAATGATAAATGTCATTGATCATCAGGAAAATGCAAATCAAAACCACAATGAGATATCAAATCACATCTGTAAAAATGGCTATTATCAAAAACACAAAAGACAATGAGTTTTGGCAATGATGTGGAGAAATTGGAACCCTTGCACACTGTAAGTGAGAATACAAAATGGTGCAGCTGATATGAAAAACAGTATGGAGGTTCCTCAAAAAATTAAAAATAGAACTATTACATGATCCAGCAATTCCACTTCTGAAACTGAAATTAGGATCTCAAAGAGATATTAGCACTTCTGTATTCACTGAAACACTATTCACAATAGTCAAGATGTAGAAACAACCTAGATGTCTATCAAAAGATAAATGGTTAAAGAAAATGTGCTGTACACATACTATGGAATGCTATTCAGCCTTAAAAAAGAAGGAAATTCTGCAATATGTGACAGCATGGATAAAACTTGAGGATATTATGCTAGTGAAATAAGCCAGTCATGGGAAGACAAATACTGCATGACTCCACTTATATACAGTCTTCAAAATAGTCAAATTAATACAATTAAACAGTGGAATAGTCATGGCCAGGGGCTAGGGAGAGGGGCAAATGGGGAGTTGCTAATCCAAGGGCATAAAGTTTCAGTCAAGCAAGATGCTTGATCTGCTGTGCAACATGGTACGTATAGTCAACAATAATGTATTATACACTTAAAAATTCATTAAGAAGGTAGATCTCATGTTAAATATTCTTATCACAATAACATAAAAAAGAACTTATGACTAAATTGCTATCAATGTTTCCAGAGAATTTGAGTTATTTTAATCTGTTGTCTAAAATAGGAAGAAATACAGAATTCCCTTATTTATTTATTTTTTGCTGAAGAAGATTCACCTTGAGCTAACAGCTGTTGCAAATCTTCCTCATTTTTTTTGCTTGAGGAAGATTTGCCCTGAGCTAACATCTGTGCCAATGTTCTTCTATTTTCCATGTGGGTCACCACCACAGCATGGCTGACAAGTGGTGTAGATCTATGCGCAGGATCCAAACCTGCAAACTCAGGTCACTGAAATGGAGCATGCCAAACTTAACCACTACACCATGGGGCCAGCCCCAGAATTCCTTTAAAAACATCTCACCACACCAAAAAAAGTAATTATATATGAGGAGATAGATATGTTAATTACCTTGACTGTAGTAATCATTCACTGTGTATATGTATATCAAAACATCCTGTTGTACACCTTAAATATATACAATTTTTATTAAAATATAAAAAAGTCTTTATTATTGTTTGAATATTTTTTAAAATTTTTACTTGTGAGATAATTTTAAATTTCCAGAATAGTTGCAAAATTAGAGCAGAGTTCTCTATACCCTTCACTCAGGTTCTTTTTATGTTAATATCTTACATAATCATAGATTAATTATCAAAACTATGAAATTAATCTCATACTATACCATTAAGAAAAGTAAGGAATGTATTTGGATTATTTTTTCCACTAACACCTTTTATTCTTTTAGGATCCAATCCGGGATTCCATATTTCATTTAGTTGTCATGTAGTCTCCTCCAATTTGTGACAGCTCCTCAGTCTTTTATTTTTGACCTTGACACTTTTGAAGAGTACTGGTCAGTTATTTTGTAGAATGTTCCTTAGTTTGGGTTTGTCTTATGTTTTCTCATGTTTAGATGGAGATTCTGCACTATTGAGAAGGAAACTACTGAGGAGAAATGCCCTTCTCAGTGCATCCCATCAGGGAGTATGGTAAGTTAAGTACTACTTTATGTGAATCTTGATGCATTGGTCAAAGTGATGTCTGCCATTACCTACAGTTGATTCTACACTATAAAGATACTACATATTTGGAGGGACATATTGTAAGACTATGCAAATATCCTGTGTCTGTTTAAACTTGCACCCACTAATTTTAGCATCCATTGATGAATCTTGCCTATGACAATTATTACTGTTTTGTTTGAATGGTGATTTTCCATTTCCCTCATTCCTTCCACATTTATTAATTGGGATTTTTCTGGGAGGAACAGTTGACCCTTTTTCTTAATTCATTTATTTATTCAGTTACTTATCAACATCAATATGGACTCAGGTATGTTGTTATCTGGTTTATGATCAACCCTATCTTAATGTTCAACTTGTTCCAGCTTTGTCCATTGGGAGCTTCTTCAGATTGACTCCTAGGCATTTAAATATGCCCTTTTGGTTTTATTTTTTGATTTTTGAGTACTTACTTTCTAGAGCCACAATACATTCCAGACTCATCTCGTATTTTCCCTGCATCAGCCCTTGAATCAACCAGTATTCCAAGGAACTCTAGTCCTTTTTGTTGGAGAATGGTGTTTAGAAATCAAATACTGGGGGTAGCTATGCTCATTGCTACTCTTTCAATTCTTTTTAGTGGCTAGAGCTAGAAAGTATATATACGTATATGAACTTGTGTGTGAATACATCTATATTTATCTATCTAATTATCAATCTATCTATACCAACAGCAACACAAAAACAAAAATCCATGAGTCCACATTGTTACCTCTAACTTCAACTCAGCATCACAAGATTCCTTCTACCTTTTCCTCCTTTTTGATTTCTAACTTCTTTCTCTGACATTGAGAAGCCTGATTCTCCCTGTTGTAAGGGAGCAGAATTTGTTATCTGAAAAACGTGTCTCTTTGGCTTGACAATTTTTAAGAACAAAAGACGCAGGAACAAACTTCGACCTTCCCTCTAACTGCCTAAAAGAAGTCAAGATACAATCCCTGTTCCAGAAATGAGCTATGACCACAGACAACTATAGTATAATATGAACTAGGTGTGGCAGACAGGGAGGAACCTAGCAAGGCCCATTTGGTCAAAGTCCTCTCCATGTCTCACTGTCTTTGGCAAACATTTGTTTACCAAACATTTGCTTTTCCATTTCCATGCAAATTGCCTTCCTCCCCTTTGAAGTCCCAAACCACTACCCCCAACATCCTCTTTTGTCTTTGCTGAAGATAATATTTAAGGTGGTGCCTTTGGCCATTTTGGCAAGTTAAGTTGCTCAGAGTTTGCGGGTTTCTCCCATGTATACACGTTATTAAAACTTGTTTAATTTTCTCCTGTTATTCTGTCTCAGGTCAATTTAATTCTTAGACCAGCCAGAAGAACCTAGAAGGGTAGAGGAGTATTTCTTCCTCCCCTACACTATCTACATATGTACGTATTTGGTCAACTCTATTATACAAATAAAACAGTTTAGAACTGTTAACCCATACCTCTGTAAGAAACAAATTTACTAGTAAGAATATAGTGTTTGTATTCTTTTTTTATTTAGCCTTATAGTAGCCAATTCTTTCTAAAGTATACTTAGGTCAGTTCCTTTCTTTCTCATTCTTTTCATTAAATTATCATGTTTATAATTTTATCTACCATTTATTATTATTTTAAACAAGATAATAAAAATAAGTTCACAATAAAAGCAGGCTGGGGATACAAAGTTCTAGGGGAAATTTGCATAATAATTAGCAGCACAAGAATCAGGATTTGAAAAAAAAAAAGAATAGAAAGGGAGCCAATTTCCTAACATAGATGTATGTTCTCAAAGGTGAAGGTACCAGGAAGTAAGATGTAGAAAAGTCCCCCAAATATTCTTCACTTTTGAACTTCATAGAACAAATTTCAAACAGGCAAGTAAAAAGTAGTACTGTTGTTTCAGCACAGGTAGCAGCACCTCATCTATATTCCAGAAGCCATTTGTCCTGTTACCCCACCTCCCAAGCCAATGCTGGTATTCTATTAATATCAAGTGATCTCTGCAGGGATGCTAAGTAGATGTCTGGATGCTGAAAGAGCAAATAAGGTCTCCCTCTGCCTCTCTCACTTTTCTCTGTTGCCTTTCAACCCTACCCATCCTGATTAGAACCACTCCTCAAACAGCTAGGATCTTTATGAGCATATTTAAAGAGGCTGAAGAGTTTAGACTTAAATAGCCTTTGTACATTTGAGGTCTTCAAAGTGTTGCTTTGAAGTGTTAACTTTTAAATATTGATAACTGTGATATTGTGATTTATAATAAGAAATAAATATTTGGTCCCCTTTTCTGGCCCAGAGCTCCTAAAACCCTTGGAATTTCCTATGTTGAAAGTTTTAAAGGTGTTTTTTGTTATGTTGATGAAGTGACTTTTGGACCTCACCTAAGGATGGGGCTGGTTGCCAGAGAATCCAACCCTGTGATTAGAGGGTTGGAATTTTCAGTTCCTCTCCTCCTCCCACCTCCTGGGAAGGGTAGGGGGTTATAGATTGAGCTCCATCCTCAGTGGCCAGTTATTTAATCAATCATGCCTATGTAATGAAGCCTCCATAAAAACCCAAAAGGACTGAATTTGGTGAGCTTAAAGGTTGGTGAACACATGGAGGTGATGGAGAGTGGCAGGCTGAAAGGGCATGGAAGCTCTGCTCCCCTTCCCCATACCTTGCCCTATGCATCTCTTCCATCTGGTTGTTCCTGAGTTATATCTTTCTATAATAAACCAGTAATTTAGTAAGTAAAATGTTTTTCTCAGTTCTGCAAGTAGCTCTCACAAATTAACCAAACTCAAGGAGGGGAATGGTGGGAACCTCTAACTTATAGTTGATGAGAAGCACAGGTAACAACCAAGATTTCCCATTGGTATCTGAAGTGGAGGGCAGTCTTGCAGTACTGAGTCCTTAACCTGTGGAACCTAATGCTATCTCCAGGTAAATAGTGTCAGACTTGAGCTGAATTGTAGGATGCCCAGTTAGCATTGGAGAATTGATGTATGGGGCTGAGACAATTATAAAAATCTGGGTGGGCATTTTATGTTACAGAAAACTTAAGAAATATTGAAGGTCCTTTATTCTTCATTAAAAAAATATAATCTATGTGCCTTCTTTCTTTGATATTTTATTTCTCAAAAATTGTCCTTGGCTTTGTGAAAATGGCATAGTATACAGCATAATAGGAAAGTGGAATTCAAGTTGTTGAGTCTCATCAAGCTAAAGATACTAGGCTGGTTTGAAATTTAATAATAGGGCTGCCTCATAGCCTTTTAAAAGCCATTTAATAATAGAATTGAGATAATAAGTCTATTTTTTTCCCAGAAGATCTCTTTAAAATTCCTATAACTATAAAAATAGTGCTAATGAAAAAAACCATGTAGACACACTGATCTCATTTCAAGGAAGAATTTAAGCATAATCCCTGACTTCAAAATGGCCACAAAATGACTCTGACACGAATCACAAGACAATAGGGAAATCTGCTTCAAAATAGTCCAACCAATTTGGCATCATCATTAAACATATGTAAGGCTGATTAGGCTTCATTGATGAGGCCACACACCCAGACTCTTGAGATACAGAAATCAAGAAGCTCTACATAGCTCCTCTTGTTTGCTCCTTCCCTCAGAGTAGAGATTAGAAGACTAAGGGGCAGAGAGGTTACCTGAGGAATCCATAGGTACACAGTAAATTCTGGCTTATGGATCTGACCCCAACTACAGCTTTATGATAATAAGATAGTAGGTTCTTTCTCTATTTTCTTTCCTCTTTCTTTCTTGTATACTATAATATGCTACCATATATCTATAACATACAAAATAACAAATATAGAATAACATCACAAGAATCCATATTTTATAATATCCACCTGATTTTCCATGAAAATAAAATCTATTGAGGTATGTTGGAGTGGGAACTTTTGTTCTTAACTTCAGGATTGTGTTTTTATTATTGTTTTACTGCTGTCTAAGATATCTAGAGTGGTAGGTATTCCATTTGTTGCATTTAAGTAATGAATAAGGATGAAAAATTAACTCAGTGGGTCTGAGAGCACCCACAGTTAAATGGAGGTTCTTCATTTGTCAGTATAAGACATGAAAACATTAGTTCTGTTCAGTTACTTGTTTCAAGAGTTACACATTAGCCTTGTATTTGGCGAATCTGCCTGCTATTGTTTGCAAAGCTGCTTCTCCAAATACAGCAGACATATTAATCAAATGTGGATAGACACAATTTACTAATGGTAAGAATGAAAATAAATTTAGGCTAGGTCCCAATAACTCACCAATGAAATATCATTGCTTGGACGATCTTACTTGCATCATTACCTTGCAAAATGTTGTCTGTAATTCAGCTAAACATTCAAATCCGTAACCACAGACTTTAAATAAACTTAACTGCAATTCATTTAATCTGTTCAACACATTATATAAGGAAGTAGAAAATTTGATTGGCTAACATCTACAAATTTTAACTGTTTTATTTTGCAAATAAGAAAACTGAAACTCAGAAAAGTTATTAACTTGGTCAAAGTAAAAGAAGTAAGTGGTAGGGCCCCCAAAATTCAGTCAAATTTTCAATTTCTATTATAACATATAGCTGGCAATCTACTCTAAAAGGCACATACTTTATCTGAATTCCAATTTCAAATAATACATTTTAAATTTATAAAAACAAGTATTTTTAAAACATAAATTTAATATTTAATCTTACGTGTATGATATGTATATCATATACATGTATACATTATATACATGAGTAGGCTTGGGAAAAAAGTCATTATGTAATAGAAATCAGTACCTTCACATTACTTCTTGGCTGTAAGGGTACCTAGTCCTTTCCCACATTTTCTCTTTAAGTCTTCAAAGAGAAGAACCAGTCTTTCTGAAAATTGCTGCATCAAAAATCCTCTAGTTTGTGAGTTGTATCCTAGTTCTGTAACATCAAAATCTTGGTTTCCTGTCTACTGCTTGTATTGGTCATCATAAATAAGAAATCTCTTTATATGTCCTGTTATGGGCTATCTTAGAATATGACCAAGAAAGATATCTTAGAATATGACCCTTTTTCGAAGAGGATCATTATAGATGCAGTCAAGTTGAAATCAGGCTATTACGGCCGGTCCTAATCCAATATGACTGGGGTCCTTAAAGGGGAAATTTGGATACAAAGACAGACACACAGAGAAGATGATGTAAAATGCACAGGGGAACACCGTGTGAAGATAGAAGATTGGTGTGATGCATCAACAAACCAAAGAAAACCAAAGATTGCACGCAAACTACCAGAAGCTGGGAGGAGGCAAGGAAGGAACCCCCTAAAGGTTTCAGAGGGAGCATGGCTCTGCCAACACCCTGATATCAGACTTCTGAACTCCCAGGCTGTGAGACAATAAATTTCTGTTTTTTAAGGCACTGAGTTTGTGGTACTTTGTTACAGCAGCTCTGGGAAACTGATACATATCCCAAACCAAACTAATTAGAAGAAACATTGCTTGCTTTTCTAAATTTCTTTCTTTTAAGCTGCCAGTTTATTCCTTTCAAATTGCAGAAGAAATTAAATGCATTGCATTCATTCTAGCTCACTCTCATCTATTTTTCAGATAACAGCTTGGAAAAAACAGTATAATGTAAATGATTCTTTCATTTTCAAGAAGTAAGTGTAAAGTAAGAGGCCACTTAGATACTAACTTCTCCTTTTTTTGGTGGAAGTATTTTAAGGACCATCACCAAATATTTGAATGCAAAATTAAATATAAATTCATATCACTTTGGTCCCAACAAACTATCTGATTTGATGCCACTGCTATCCATCCATGGCTGTAGCCAGAGTCATCCTTTTCTCTCATATCCTCATTCTAACAGTCATTAAGTCCTTGCATGTGATGATTTTTCCAAAATGCCTCTCTAAATCATCTTTTCTCAAAATCTGGCTACTTCCTTAGTTAAGATTTCATTGTCTCTTACTAGGCTCTTAATTGATGACTTTCCTCCAATTTTAACAGCCCTGATAAAACTGACAGATCCATTTTGTTCCAGTGATGGCAAATGTCACATGTATCATAAAAATCATTATTGTTCATTTTAGGTATTTTACACATCCTCTAATTCACTTAATCAGGAAGAGGACAATACTGCTTAGAAAGATTAAATAACAGACTTACAGTCATATATAAAAAGTGGTAAAAAGATATATAAAAAGTACAATTCTGTTCCACTCGAAAATATATAAACTTTTTACTATATCATAAAAGCCTTTTCATATTGGCCATTAGAAAAAAATTTACGTTGGTTGTCAGATCCCTTTTAAGTACTTTAGCTTCTTTATTACGTGTTGATACTTTGGTTTTGATGATTTTTAAAACCATCACATGTTGTTATGTTCAAACTATTGACAGACGCTCCATAATCAGGGAAGAGTTCCTAAATGCCTTAAGCCAATTCATCTCATTTTTATTTCAGTTCTTTCATTTGATGTAATTTTTGGTGAAAAGTATCCAAGTCAAAATTTTAGATAGTTGATAAGGGTTACCCAAAATAATAAAATTATACATCAGAATGATTATAACTACACTTAAACTTGCACATTAGGTGATTATGTATACACAATTATGCATAAACTTAGAAATATGTTTAATTTTCCTGATTATAAAACTTCAGATGATTCTAAAGCAGAAACAGAGATTTCATTTTAACTTTTTTTAAAAACTGTAACCTCTATATTGTCACAATGGCTACAAAATAGGGTGTGAGAAAGAGTCTTTAGAAGTATCTGTGTATGTTTGTGTGTGTCGGTACAATTACCAGGAAGGATTTAATCATCTAAAGTAACTTTTTCTCCCTAGGAAGATGGGTACTAGCAGGATGACCATAGCATTTATCATTCAAACCCAGAGACTTCTGAGAGGGAAAGGAGGTGGAGGGCATCATTAGCAATGATGCTAGATAACAGGCATAATATGGACTTTTGCTGCTAAATAGAGGCAGATAGTCAACCCAGATATCATAAAAATTGATACAGTAATAAGTTAAAGGAAAAAGGAGATGAGAAGAATATTTTAAAATATATTTTATAAGGATGTGGCAAGGAATTATGTAGAATGGCAGTGAATATAACACCATATTGTTCACTCTGGACCCTATTTAGGTATGTTTATAAAAATCCATACATTTTTCCTTAAAAGGTGTTTATTATAACTGAGTACATCGAAAATACTCTACCACTTCATATCTGATAAACCCCCTTCTCATAGGGAAAGCGGTAATTCTCTTGATAGTCACCACTAAGTCAGAGAAGCAGCATACCTTTGGGCTTTGGTTTATTAAGACAGGTACAAAATGAACAAGTCTTTTTTTTTTCCTTTTTCTTTTTTCCTAATCCAACAGTAGCACAAGTGGTAGCTATTAGCCGTCACTGATATTACTTAGGGAAGCTAACACTCATTTTTCATATTCACTTGTAACAATTCAGGTGCCACATTTCCAAAGTATTGCCCAGAAACACAGCAACAAAAATATAATCATCACTTTTGTAGTATTTAGGGTCATTATCAGCCTCAATTATTTCGTCTCATCTTTATATAACTGCTAAAATTTTTAATTCTGTCAATAGTCAAACTTTTTAAAGAAGTATACACTAGCATAATTTGCCAATTTTTGAAAGAATACTGTTTACTACCTTTCAAGTGAGGGCTGTGTACGTGCATTCTTTGCAGATGTAGATTTACTGGAACAAATTCCAATGTTCTCTCTCCTTTGCTGCTGCTGGATTTGAAAGAGGACCCTAGGTGGAAAAAACTAAACATTATTAGTAAATAAATAATAAATGCGTGTGTGTGTGCACATACGTTGAAAAGTACATTTGACATAGCAAAATGTTACAAGAATTTCAGAAAGAGAAACATATCCTGTTTCAGTTGCTTTTCTTCTCAGAAATTCAACTTTTTAAAAAACTTTCTCAGTTATTCTTATAATAATACCATGAAGTAAAATAGCGCAATCTTTCTTCCTTGTTCTTCATGACAAGATGGTAGAATTAGAAATAAAAGCTTTTTTCTTTTAAATCTTGGCTTTTTTATATCTATAACAATGTTTTGTATTGTTTTCACATAACATGCATGAAATGCAATTCAGTTTGAAAATGTAAAGTTCTTGCTTTCACACCTGTTTCCTTGCTAAGTTCTTTCAGAATTCCTTGGTACATATTCACCATTTGATCACAGTGAGTAAGGACATTTTTCCGTAGATTGTCCCAGTGGGGAGAAAGCTCACCAAGTTCTTTTAGCTCCTGGTTTCTGTTAAGAATGGAAAAGAGGATAATATATTTATTTTGATCTTGAGTTTATAGACATGGAAGACTTAATCAGGCTTGCCAAACTAGTAAGAAATTGATTCACTATCCCTTCCAGGAAAAATCTATGTGCTTACTAGAAAAAAAATAATTTTACCACAAAGAAAGATACGAGTAGTTTAGGTCAGACAAACATTAAAAATTCTGCATGCCAGAAAGCAAAAAAAAACTACAGATTAAATAAATTTTTCCACTGATAAAAATTTCACAAAGATGGCCAAGACTTACCATCCTTAACAGACATAGACTATTCAGTTAAAAAACAAACACTAAACTTCCATAGGAAAACAGTTAAGTTCTAGGCTTGACCATCCTAAATAAAATAATATAGGAAGGGCTATCTACATCTGAAAGAAATGCAAGATATTCAGGTAATCCAGTTTATATATAACATAGTTGTAAAATTTTTTTAAAGCCCATAAATGGTACGATCAGGTATGATTTTATTGGCCTCAGTTTCTCCCAAGAGGACAATTTAAATACCAAATGCATATGTTTTGTCCCTTCTTTATCAAAAGGAAGAGCTAATTGTGCCATTTAGGTTTTAATTATTAACTTTTATCTAATTCTCTACCCTTTAGCCAAGTTAATTTAAACAATCAGAATGCCTTTTTAAATTATAATGATAAATAGTGTAATATGCTGCTTGGTTAGATCTCTTATTCATTTCTGTAACCTTTTACCAACAACATTTTCATGAAGCTAATTTAACCAGCAATAATGATCCTTCTTTGCTATTTTGGCTGTGAAACATGCTAAATACCAAGCTAATAAATTCAGAAGATGTAGAATCTTTAACGTCCTGTTAAATGCAAGAATAATGGATGGTGTGCAAAAATGTGACTTGCTTTCAAATGTTTGTAGTTGCCTTTGTTAGTTTCAATGGGAATGCAATGTAGCATTGCTGCATCTTTCATCGACATCTTTACAATTTTTGTGAACATTAATCTCATTCTCAGCTTTTCCATAGATTAGCTTTCATCACACAACATTCATGGGAGGAGAAGTAATTAATCAATAGACAATGAGAGTAAAGAAAATTCATGACCAAAGAGGGTGGGGAGAGAGAGGAGAGAAAGTTGAAGAATTGGGGAGTCAAGATCTCTATGTGTACTTTATGTTCAAGACAAAACAACAACCAAAACAAACACACAATTCCAAAAGCTTGAAACATTCAAGTCTAGAAGAATCCGGGACAATTAGGTCAAATATGAGATAGATAGTAAGTGTGAGATATCAACTTAATATGTAAGGTTTCAGGCTTTATTTCCAATATATAGTTATAATGAAAATATTAGTTAAGGATTCCTATTTAACACTAAGAGATGCACCATGGGTTTACAATTCATGTTGTCTCTGAATTCTTATCAGAAAGAATAATTAGAAGAGAGGTGGTGAGGGAGGAAAGGAAGGATGATAGAGAAGCCCCGGACTACGTGGTGGGATCCTGGGATGGGGGACATCTCCTTTCCTAAGACAAGCCTGGCAAAGTGTGGTCAGAAGAGTTTAGTGTTCTGTGGGGAGTGACTGGAGATAAGCTGGAAGGACTTCATAAACTGTTATATAAAATTTATCACCCTCCTCCGGTATGTCAAAAATTATATACAGTAATACACAATTGAAACCTGGCATTCACTGCTTGTTTATTCTAAGAGCTGGAAGTGAAAAGCATCACATTCTGAAAGAGACAAATAACCAACATAAGGCTTCTTTGTATTGAAAGAAGTTCAAATATAGGGAAACTATAGAGTAAAGGTGTAATAAATCAGAGCAAAGTAATAAAAATGTTATAAACCAAAATGGGGCAGAGTAAGAGAGTAGCTGTGAGTTTCAAAAAAGAAATGAAAGAAATTACTTACATTAATGCATTACCATAGATAAAAAGGGGAGATAATTGAGTACACCAAATCAGTAAACTTTTCAATGGGGAAGGTTAGAGCTGTTTATACTATATTTTAATTTGCTACTCAGTGAACAAAAACTTTGGAGTTGAAGAGCCTTGCTTTGTCTCTCAATCCAAGTTCTCTAGAAGGCAGGATCAGAGATCAAGCAATCTTGGGTGCGCAAAAGGGAGATAAGAAGAGAAGTGTGCAGGGAAAAAGAGAAAACAGACATAAGGTGGTATGTTACTGAGTTGGGAAGAACTTCGGAAGAAAGCATGGCTGGTGACTTGGTCATGTGGAACAACTCTAGAAATGTCATATGGAACCATAGCATACTTGGAACAATTTGTTAGATGGAAGAAAAGGTATTTAAATGTCAGTTCCTTACCATCTTCTATATTTCATTGGTAAAGATACATCCTATGAAACATTAACTCCTCCATACTTCTAGTGGTGTAATCTATCTCCTTTGGGTGGCCACTGGGGAAGACATCCCAATGGAGACAGAACTGTCCTGGGTTTGGTCTTATAAGGCATAGGTGCCAGAACCACTCACAATATTTTCAGCCACTGGAGGTATGGTAACACCTGGTCTTCACCTTCAGGGAGGCTAATAAAGCTGGAGGTGTTAAGAGATAAGATGACAATGGTGGTGATATCTGTGGCTCTCCATTCAGTAAGCAGTCAAAACTTGAAGAGAGGTTAGAGTTGAGCCAGTATAGAAAAGCACATAAACTTGGCCCAGGGCAGGCAATCCCTTGCACAACTTACACGTGCACCATTTTCTGATATCCAGGTAGCATATAAAACAGCATCCCTCATGTCTTCCCTATGAGGGAAGTCCAAGTATAATCCTTCAAAGTGATGACCAGGTGCAATTCCCCAAAGACTTAAAGAGAGGTAGTGAACCAAGCTACGGTATTCAATACTCTAGCTGATCCTTGGGGCCTTAATTGATATTCATTACCAATCTCCTCTACCACTCATTTCAGATTTTCCTCATATTACACTGCCACTTCAGCTGGTCCGGGTTGCTGCCTTGTGAAGTGACTTGACCTTAATCCCAAGGTATTAGGCCCTTAATTTCCTTGCTCTCATGGACTCTCAGGTTGCTGCAATTTCCCATTCACATCTGGGCCTGGAGCACTTCTAAGTTCCAGACATATTTCTCTTTACTCAGGTTGTGAAGCAGAAGACCTATTTCCCCATGATGATAAGTTTAGTATCTCTTAATATCTTTGCTGGTCCATTGTAGTGAGAAATGCATGGTAACCAGATGACATGCAGAACCAATCATAGCTTCCCATTAAGTGGGACTCTTTGTGGGTCCCTTGACAGAATTGCCTCTACCTACATCCCAAGAACTAGGAGTCTAACTGGCAAAGTCTAAGGTTGTAGGGAAAAGAAGCATAAAACCATTAACAGAGCACTGTGATTGATGGTAAGAGGGGCCCGCCCTTTTACCAGAGATGTGTATTCTAGCTATGGTGGGCACAACATCCTGTATCAGCTGTTGGTTCAGCATATAAACTTCATTCTGGAGGACAGTACCTTAGCAGAGCCTTTCATAATTAATATTACACCACCATTCTACCAGGTCTGTAGCTTTTGGGTGGTGTATCATACAGTGATTACAAGCTCATTTTTGCACCTCCTTTGATGTGGCAAGTGTCCTTTGGTAGGACTGTTATGTGGGATGCCATATTATTGGATCAGGCATTCTGTAGGCCATCAGATATGGGTGGTGGCAGAGACACTGAGCAAGAAAAGCAAACACATATTCAGACCATGGTTCACCTACTTAGGATGAATTGCTGACCTCTCCAAGGTCAAAGGGATCCAACTTAATTGACCTGCCACTAAATAGCTGTTGGGTCTCCTCCAAGGAATGGTATCATATTAGCGTCCATTGTCACTCTATTTCTGGCATCTAACATTTAGCAGTGACAGTAGCTACATCAGCCTTGCCCATGCCCTTGGGTCCATGCATAGCCCCTGTGTCTGCCACCAAGGCCATTCTTTTCATGGGTCTATTGCACAAACTCTGGGGTATCTGAGAAAGGAGTCTGGCTAATATCCAGAGGCAGGTGATAACATCCAGCTAGTTGTAGAGAGCCTCCTCTGTAGTATTTGTTTTCTGATAGGCATGACTCCAGGCATACAGGCACTTTGAGCTCACGCCTATAAGCCTATCCACATACCCCTTGCCCCGTCTCCTTGTATCCAATCTCCTAGTCTTATTTTTCCCAGGCCCTTGAAGCCATTCACTCTGCCAATACTCAATGTATATCCATACCTCAGGCATCTCTCCCTCTAAATGAATAACAATTATACTGTTTTGCAGAATTGCCCACTGAGTGGATTTCCTCCACTACTGGACTTTAAGGTCCACCTAACACATCAGGCTGACCTATCTTTGTAAGAGTTTGAGTTCTTTCCTCTTCTATGAGTTAATCATATGAAAACTCCCATGAAGCTATAGGTGCAAGATGAGAAAGAAGCATCATGCAATAGAGGTACTGACACGAGGTCAATTGCATGAGATTCGGGGATGTCTCTTCCTGATATATGCTCATACCGTCTGGATCTGCGTGAGCCCAATTCCAAATGTATCACTCCCATCTAACTCTTACACCACACAATGGGATCAAATCGACACCCAGTTCATAATGGGCAGCTCCAGTCAGAGTCACTTTGTGTCCCATTGTCAGGTTTTCAGTCTCTACTAGGGTCCGGTATCATAACAGGGGCTGTTTTTCAAATGAAAAGTAGCTCCCTGATGCAGGAGGCACCTGCACATCCCAGAAGCCTAAAGGTCTGCACTGAAATTTTCTTATTGGAATTGCCATAGACTCCACACAGCAGCACCGTTTCTCATCACAGATACTTTCAGCCCCACTGGATCTCCTTGGTCATGGACCCTAGGGCTTGCAACACAGCTGGGATCTTTTGCAGTGTCCCTCCTCCATTTGACACACTCTGCTTCTCCACTAATATACAGATATACATATATACATATATGATTAGTGATCATTAGTGGCTGATTATACACTAGACAAAAAGCCCCAATGAGATGTACATCATAAATACAGTTCAAAGGCACAACAATTATTTATGTGCACAGACGAAAAAGGCTTTTTTTGTGTATGTATACATATGTGTTATATTACTGATTTCCCCCATTATTCGTCATTGTACCAACATGTTAGAGGTGAAGCAACCATATGTGCCAGTTTACACCTGTTATTCCACTGTAACATTAGCATCTCCTTCATTTTCAAAACATCTTATTAGATTATCCAAGTCATGAGATACCAGAATTAATATATCCTTTTTGATATAGTTAAATAAAACAACTATCAACTCACAGAATGTTACAGTTGGAAGGAAGTTCAGAGAATAATTTGAAACCTCTTGTTTCATAGATGGAGGCATATAAATGAAACTGCTTGTTAGTCTCAGAGTCACTAGAATACCGTAAGGCTTTCAGGCTACAATCCCCATGTCCACTCTTTCCCCACTCCACATAAGTCTCCACTGTAAAAACGAAGACACACAACACAAACAAAGAAAATAAAAAACAAAAAGCAGAGCACCTTGTTTATTGAAGGTACTTAAGGAATATATGTTGAGTGAGCAGGGTTTGGAATCTAGGCTATTGACTTGTAGAATTGCATTTGTAAACCTTCATTTACCTTTAAAATTAACTTGAACAAAGGATAAGTTATAATTTGGGATTTTTATCTCTGAATCTTGTAGTAGGAATGGCATGGCTACTAGTATGCAGTGCATGGTAAGTGATATTCTCTAAAACATGTTCAAGTGCATAGTTCTGTCCAGTATTATGAGATGCGTAGAGAGGACCCCTATGGTCCAGTGTCTATGTGTTGCCACTTTTACTTAAACAGCAATCTTGGCATCAATATTCTAATCCAATAGCTAACACGTCTTCAAAAAGCCTTCGGTGTGAATGGCAAAGGGGATGAGCTGTGCAAATGAATCTTTAATCCACAGAAAAATATCTTTTAAAATAATCCTTCCTGATCTATGAACTTTCTATTTTACTCACAGTAACAACAGCTTCTGCTTTCAAAATCTGTCCCCTTCATTGCTACCTTTACATTCATAACAACAAATATTTTCTGGAAAATCCACTGCCCTGCTAAACACATGCACTCTCTTATGAATTCATTAATTTACTCTCACTAGAGTTCTGTCTCTAAAACAAAACTTCTACCCTATCTCCAACTCCTTCTAATTCTCCAAGAGTCCAACAGGTAAACACAAGAAGTTGGGAAGAAAAGACTGAACATTCAAATATTAATAAACTCGGGCCTCTTACACATTAAACAGCTTTTTGTCACTTACTTCCATCCATTCCGTTTTTGCTTCGCTACTAACAAATATAAAAGGCAAACCATATAAAATAAATCTCTGAAGGAGACAGGTGATTGCTAAGGCCTACTTGAGAAGTATCTAACTCTCTATGGATCTTGGCATTACAACTATAAAGGATGACATTCTTGATATTTGATGAAATATTCATACAGATCTCTGGAAACAACCTTATGATGCACTTTTTGTCTATATGGCTTTTTTTGGTCTTATTTTATTTAAATATTTCAAAAAGAGATGCTTTTACTTTTCAGTAAAATTGCAGGTTCTTGGAGGTCATTATGATCCTCTGAACCTTCCATAATGCAAGACACTACTAAACATATAACATGTTTGAAACACAGACTATTGAATAACATGAAGAGGAACTGAGATTTAAAAAAACCCCAAACCCAAACAACTCTATGAAGAATGAAGACAAATAATTGAACAAAAATGAGTCACAAGGAATTGGAAGAAAAATGGCCAAACCTGATTTAAGGTTTTTACATACAATGCATAAAACATTGGCAAGAATATTAAACAGATAAACGATTCTTAAATTTCGTTCCTTACACCCATGGGGCCATTGTGGCTAAAGGGACAGGGTAGGCCTTGGACATAAGAGGAGCCAAGTACATGGACAGTCATCAGGTCCTTTTCCTTACTCCAGCCACTCACCAGCTCCAAGTGAATCTCTGATTAATATTGGAATTCCATCTACCGTCTGTTTGGAGAAAAAAAGTTTCTGCTCTTAAAAAAATAAAACTAAGTTTAAAATCACCAAAGTAGAACATAGTTAAAAGAGGAGAAAGTTTAGCTTCTATTTAAAACACAGTTTTAAAGCCTACTGATGATGTATTCAAGGGGAGAATTCTAACAAGGGGAATATTTGTTCTGAGCCTGTGAGTGGCAGAATCTTGTCTGATTCATCTTTTTTGTCCTACCACAGTCCTTAGTCCATGGGAAGTCTTCAATATAGGCTTGTTGACTGACTGAATGAAAGGTGTGAATGCAAATTGTTGTTCTTAGATGTTCCTGAAATTTGAGATAAAGTCAGAATATAAACTAATCCTGAAGTAAAACACTGAGTTTTGTCTCACATAAATGGATAGATACAATAGCTAAACGAGCCATTGTTGAGTCCTCTAAATTTTTATGATCTAGGTAATCCTGGATTGGTCAAGTTTTCCTTAGGGACAGAGAAAGATTTGAAAATGTACCTTTATATGGCATTTCTTACTGTGATGGTTAATTTTATGTGTCAACTTGGGCAGACCAGAAATTGTCCAGATATTTGATCAAATGTTGTTGTAGGCATTTCTATGAGGGTGTTTTTGGATGAGATTAACATTTGAATCAGTGGACAGAGTGATTAAAGCAAACTGCCCTCCCTAATTCAGTTGGGCCTCATCCAACCAGTTGAAGGGCTGAATAGAACAAAAAGGCTGACCCTCTCCCAAAGGAAGAGAGAATTCCTTCTGCTTGACTGACGTTGAACTGGGACATTGGTTTTTTTCTTTTGGACTCAAACTGAAACATTGGATTTTCCTGGGTTTCAAGACCATTAGCCTTTGGACTAGAATTACACCACAAGCTCTGCAGGATTGCCAGCTTACAGACTCACCCTGAAGATCTTAAGACTTGTCAGCCACCGTAATTGTATGAGCCAATTCCTTAGAATAAATCTCTCTAGTGTGCACGCTATACATACATACATACATATACATATACAAATATATATACCAATATATATATACAGATATATACACACACATCCTATTAGTTCTGTTTCTCTGGAGAACCCTGACTAATACATTAACTATACAGGGATTCCATCACAAAGATTTCTCTCTGCTTGGTACAAAAGAAGTTGGGGGAAAGGGGAGGGGATGGAAACATTCAGAATATAGGCTCTTTCATGGCCTTTTATCCCTCCCATTACATGTTGCAAATACTCTGCCGACTTCTTCAAAAGAAGAACAACTATAGAGATGCTTAGTTTGTCTAAGGGACATGCACAAGAAATCTCTCTTGTTCTGAGGTCAGAGCTCCACATGTGAGCACCATTTCATTAGAAGTGTGAAGTCAATATAATAAACATTAAAAATCTGGGTATGTAAATTCAAAAGTTCCTGAAATTATGAAAAGTAATTATTGTAATAAAGATTCCCTGAGAATAACAGTTAATTCATTTGCAAGAGTCTAGTAAGACCAAATAACCCAATAAAAATTTATACACCAAAGGCTATGGCCCGGTAAGAAAGGTATTAAAATGTTATTTGAAATTGTTACTATCAAAGTAAATAGAAATATTTTCCCACAGTGAGCTGTAGAATACCATTTTGTAGAATAAAAATAGCTATACAATTTAAATAGAGCCTTTGGTAGATACGCTCTAAAACTACACATGGGTGTACACAGGTGGAAAGTTTAATAGCCAAACTACTTTCATTCATTAAGAAAAATTTGACCTTAAATCAAACCCAAAAGAAGTCATAAAAAAATTTACCCATTAGGAAAAAAAATTAAATACTAAATAGTCAATGAAGAATAGACTACATAAATGACTGGCAGGTCGGGGGGGGGGGGCTTCAATTTTGCAAAGTGGTTGGGTGACACCATAAAACTGAACAAAGTTCAATCAGATGTCAAGCTTCACAGTATTTTCAACCCACAGTTTAAATCTTCTGTGCTTTAACCCAAACAGGGATAAAAACTGCATCCATAAATCATGGCCTTTTTCTTTTTTAATGCATTTTTTGAAAATGACAATGTGCTTAATGTTGCAATCCATGAGCCACAATTTCACTGAAAAATGACTGGATATTCTGAGTGGTCATTCACTCTGATTTTCACTTGAAATTAAATTAAGTGACTGCTGTACTGCACACGCAAGAAAGTTTCAGGTTATAAGCGAAGACTAAGAATTGGGACACAGTAACTACAGGATTTAGTTGTAACCACAGAAGCTATTTGTATCTGAGAAACAGCCAGATATTATAATTTAATTTTCGGTAACTGGATTAGAAAAAAGTGAGGAATAATAAGTATGTCTTCTTCTACCCTGAGAGTCTATTTGCTGTTCCTGATAAAGGTGATTAGGTATTTATTTATTTCTAAATAACATCTTATTTACACTTTGAAGTTTGTTTTAAAGTTACCAAACATGGACAACACCTATTTTTTTAATATCTTAAAGCTCAGTGTTCCATTTATGTTTAAAGTGGTGGCAGATGATATGAAGCTTCTCCCAAATTCACATATATTAATTACACACCTACTCTTTCTGCTTGACCATGAAAACTACTAACTGAAAGGCTGGTAAAGCAAGAAAGTATGCTAGAGCTCTCATCATTTTTTCATCATTCCTGCATATACTTTTAGAAATTGCAAACATTTCTGGGTATTTTCCCTTGCAGTGCCCAACCGTGGACCTGGGGTATGGATGTCATCCAGTGAAGTTTCATAAATAGATGAGATTCAGGAGGCCCCACAAAATGTTGGCAGTAGGGCTCTGTGGTGGACGCCATAAAACTTTGCAGGTAATCAATGTTACTTTTGTATAGAATGTATCTCTTTTTATATTTTCAAAACAATCCTTATAGATAATTGTTCCAGAGCTGGACTAAGCAAAATTACAATTTCAGTCACACCGAAATAGGCATATTTCAAGTGCTGAAAAGTCACGTAGTTATCATATTAGACAGTACAGTATAGAACATTTCTGGCATCATGGAAAATTCTATTGAACAACGTTGCTGTAGATAAATGAGAACAATATAAGTGAGAAGTAAAGTGACTTGTTCAATGTCATATTGCCAGTAAGTTGCAGAATCAAGACTTGCACCCACGTCTTGTGACTGAAAATCTTGTTCTCTTTTTTAATTTAATTCCTGGGGAGCATGGTTTCTCCCAAGAAAGTATCCCTGAATAGGAGGACAAGATTGGAACCTTCCATCTGGGGGACTCATCTGAATGGAACTTCTGCCTAGGTCAATAGAGAGCTGGTTCAAAGATTTTTCTCAAGTGGACACTTACCAGACAGCTTTACCTATCATAATTGCTGGAATGTCAACAACAAAACAAATTCTTATGTAATTTCTATTCAGTTAACACACAATTATGCAGAGCCCACTATACTTATTTATGCCACGTTCTGTAATAAGACTTACAAATATTCACTCGTTCAATATGCATAACAGCCCACTGAAGTAGATATTATTATTATTATCATCCTTATTTTTAAAATGAGGAAATTGAGACTCAGAGAAGGTAAGTAATTTAGCCAAAGTCAAATCCAAATAGTGAGTAGCATAGTTGGGATTAAGCCCAGAAGGTTTGTTTTTGGTGCCCATGCTTTAAACTACTATGCTAGGTGGACTCTCCATTAGAAACATAACGCAATCTCCTTCCCACTAGAAATTACAGTACAGAACACATGACAGTCATACTTAACAGTAGGGATATGTTCTGAGAAATGTGTCGTTAGGTAATTTCATCATTGTATAAATGTCATAGAGTGTATTTACACAAACCTAGAAGGTATAGCCTACTACACATCTAGGCTGTATGATACTAATCTTATGAGACCACCATTGTATATGTAGTCCATCGTTGACCTAAACGTCGTTATGCAGTGTGTGACTATAATTTGATACTACCAATTTGGAAAAAAATCAAAAACATTTCTATCTTATGCCTATCTTTCTATAAAGTAGAAAGCTTGATGTCAGCCTTCTCATTCTCCACAATAAATTCCAACGGGCAGGAAGAAAGGAGAGTTGTGTGTTACTATAGCCCTCCTTTTTCAAATTATAGATGCCACTGCTGGTTATCCTACATCAGTGCTGCCCAGTAGAATTCTCTGTGATAATGGAAATGTTCTGTAGCTGTGATATTTAATACGAAGGCTACTAGCCATATGTGGCTATTGAGCACTTAAAATGTGACTAAGCTTACTGAGGAGCTAAATTCTTAATTTCATTTAATTTCAACAAATTGTAACTTAAGTCTAAACAGCCACACAGAGCAAGTAGTTGGATAGCATGGACCTAGATGGTTCAAATAAGAGCCAAAGAGGGCTCCTTTTTTCCTTCTAAACCTGGCACTTGCCCACTATTTCCTATATCAATGAATTATACTTATCTATTCAGTTATGCAGGTCAGAATATTTGAATCATCCTGAACACCTTACTTCCAGATATAACCTATCACCAAGTCCTGTTAATTTTAGCTCCCTAAAAATCTCAAACATATGTACATTTCTGCATTTCCCCCACCACCTTTCTGACCTAAACCACCATCATTATTAGCGTAGAAAACAACAATATCCGCTAAATTGTTTTATCCTTCCACACTTACCTTCCTTTTTCTAAATGTAATCATGTCATTTTCTGTTAACAATTTCAGCTGTTCTTAGGAAAAGATTACATTACTGAGTGCTTATTATATGCCAGGTATTATGCTAGAGTCCAGAAGGAGTACAAGAAAACTGACAAGTTCTTCCTTCTCTGAGGCCCAGGAGGCCCTAAGTAATATGAAGCCTGACTATCACCCCCAAATCACTGTCTCAGCTCCAAACACAGCAGTTTGTGGGTGAACACATGCCCAGCCTACTTTTCGGGCCACTGGGAATTTGTGGTTCATACAGTGAACATATCTATGATGTGTGCCAGGTTAGTAAGATAAAGGAGATTGAAATAAATTGCAGACTTGGTTTTATATCTTAAACATTATCACATTATCAACATTCAGCTAACATGAAAAACAACAACAATAATAGCTTTAATGTACTGAGTGTCTACTGTATACATGAGTCCTTCCTTTTGTTTTTAAAGATTGGCACCTGAACTAACATCTGTTGCCAATCTTCTGTTTTTTTTCCTTCCTCTTGTTCTCCCCAAAGCCCCCCAGTACATAGTTGTATATTCTAGTTGTAGGTCCTTCTGGCCATGTCATGTGGGATGCCACCCCAGCGTGGCTCGATGAGCAGTGCCATGTCCCAGCCCAGGATCTGAACCGGAAAATCCCAGGGCCGCCGAAGCAGAGGGCATGAATTTAACCACTCGGCCACGGGGCTGGTTCCCATGATTCTTTACATAGATGGTAAGAGTGATTTCCCATATTAAAGGTCAATATATGTATGCCCCAAGGGTTTTTCATCACTAGCTCATTTTAAACCTCACAATAACTACGTACATTTATTATTTAATCCCTTGTTTACAGTTGAGGAGACTGAAGATAAAAGCAGGGAGAGAAATTGCACCATATCACATAGCTACTAAGTGGAATTGGAGGAAGCCAGGTTTCAAACCCAGAGCTGCATTCACACACACACACCCACACACACACCCCCCAAAACAAAACCTGAGAGTCTCCTGATTGCTCATTTAACTACTACAGTAGCCTTGTAAGACAAACGATAATGTTATTACCTAAAAAGATCTGGAAATTGAGAGATGAATAATTGTCTACAAGTTACAAGTATGTATCAGGTGGCAGATATAGGTTTTGAACTAGGGTCCATAATGATTCTGTTTCTGTGCTCTTATTGCCACACACTCTCCCCTACTCAATCCATTTTAAATAAAGAATCTTGGCATGATAGAAAAAAATGTGCTTCTAAATGAGTTTTGCCTTATTTGTTCCTGTGGGGATACTGCAATACCCAAACAGCAAAATAACACACATATTTCTATCACCAGCTTGACAATACTAAGCGCTCTACAGGATCTCTCATTAAATGATACCAAGAATCCATAATGATGAATTTAATGGCACACAGCATCTGCCCTCAATACTAGGAGTTGGTAGGACGAATGCACTTTCCATGATAAATAACAAACCACATGGTAACCCAACTGTGCATCAACATTGCATGAAGAAAAATGAACAGAAGAAACAGCACTAATCAGGTATGAATCAACAGTGGTGTCCTGATGTTATATTCTTTATGCATTGCTTTTGGATCTTTAGGACCTAAGATTTTTCTGAGAGAGAGCACACAAGAGAGACAGAGACAAAAACACAAAGAGAAACAAAGTGGAAGAGACAGAACACTATAAAAACATCGATGAGATTCATCAGTTTGAGGTTTATTTGATAAATATAAATATGTATATATATATATATATATATGAGATCTAAATAGCATAGCTGGTTCTCTATTACTTTTCCTATTAATCAATGTTTCTTTAAGGTCAGTAAAAATTTTCAGTGTGCTTTTATTTTATCCAAGTATGCAAATATCGATAGACATCTCAAAAGACATGTGCTTCAGCCATGCCAAAATAAACAAGGCATAGGATGAGGCTGGAGAAGTAAGTAGACATAAGATCCTGCTTGCCTTGTAGGCCATGTGAAGGGAAAATCTTGTCTAGTGGAAAACAAATTTAGAAAAATGTACATAAATTATATCTCAGAATGTCAAATGATTTTAAATGGACAGGCTGTGTCACTATGTTGTAAAATCCTACTGTATGTCTTTTTATATAGTGAGGCTGTTTTTGAAATAGAATTTACCTGAATATATTCCAGTTCTAATATATATTTTTAACTTTTTTTTTTTTTTGGTGAGGAATGTTGGCCCTAAGCTAACATCTATTGCCAACCCTCCTCCTTTTGCTTGAGGAAGAGTGTCCCTGAGCTAACACCTGTGACAGTCTTCCACTATTTTGTATGTGGGAAACTCCCACAGCATGGCTTGATGAGTGGTGTAGGTCTGTGCCCAGGATCCAAAACCGTGAACCTGGGCCACGAAAGTGGAGTATGCTGAACTTAACCACTATGCCACTGGGCCAGCCCCTATACTTTTAACATTTTTCAAAAGGCACCCTTGTAATGTTATCAGTTTGAAATAAAAACCATTTTTTTCATAGTCACAAAATGCTTTAAGATAGGGTGCAAGGTCAGAAAATTAAATATCTTCTGCATTTCTCTCAAAACAGATATAGTGCTTAGAAAGACAATTTCACAGAATATGATAATATGTAAGTAAACACGTGGACATGTGTCTCTGAAACATGTATCTCTGGGTAGCAACTAGCCTTGCAACCCGGGACTTCAAAATATCTTACTGACCACCTTTTTCATATATAAGAATATACTTATGTTCAAGAAATAGATTTAGGACACAGATATATATCTATATAGATACACTTATAGTTCTATAATATAGCTCTAAAAATATAGAACACAGAATATTTGAAATATATAGTGTTGAAAAAAGTGTTTATCTTCATTGATATAAAATATTCTATCACCATGAATTTAGTATATGTACATTTACAAACACTAATATCTAAGACAAAGCAGGTACATTCACTCAAAGAAGTGTAAAAAACTTTTATTTAAAGTTTTTACATCCCAAACTCTATCCCATTCTCCCCTACTAAAGTATTTTGGTTCAGATTTTTGATATTTCATCTACAAGACTGTTTCTCTGCATGATACACACAAATATTTATATGTTTTATATAAAACTGAAGAGAGACTTAAAGTTAATTGTTATAAAATATTCTTATCCTTTCTTCTAAACTCCCAACACCATATGCCAGAAAGTTTCTCTATTTCCCTAACCCTGGGATCAATGAAGAAAAATAAGCGTAAGGAAGAAATGAAGCAGGAGAAAAAGAGAAAAATACATGATATAAATCAAACTAATTTTTTCCTGGGGAGTTTTATGGACAATAAGGTTCTTCACTGAAATATTTCATTTGTTTAAAGCTTTTGGTACTATGACAGGTTTTCAAACATAATTTTATAGTGTAGAAATGTATACTTTTTTGATAAAGCTAAACACTGTGGCCACAGAGCCTCCCGTCTAAACATCTCCGTGTGCACACCGTGATTTAATACTGTATTTGAAGCTGTCATGGAGCTTCAATTCTATGAGTAACATCATTTTGTCTAGTAACTAACATATTTCAATGCAGACTGAGCATAGCAAAGCTCTGAAGTAGTACAACATCTGAAGAAAATACTCAACATAAACAAAATATGTGGCAACACTAAAACAAACTATAAAAATTTTATAGGTGGTTGTTTGGCAAGACCTACATAACCTGCATGAGACCTGAATTGAAGGACTGTTAAGCTTGAAGCATTATAAACACAGGCAAAGATGCACAGATGCACACACACACAGACACATATACACACCTTCTATGTGTTTAGGGTCTCTGAGCTGTCTTCAACATGTCACTCTCCTTTCCTTTCATTATAATCACTCCACAATAAACCACTTGCTATTTCCTCCACCCTTCAAGCATGCTAGATCAAAGAACTGGTCTGCTTTACAATACCGAATCCCTTATGTATCGTGAATATGGACTAATTTAGGAAACTTCTCAGAAGCAAGGTGTTACACTAAGTACTTTGTAAGTAGAATGCCCTCCTTCTCCTTCCCCAATATACAGTTCCAGCAGAGGCCTCCAGAGGTTAAACTCCTACTGGAAAACTGCATTTTATAAGATTTCAATCAGATTGTGTGAATTTGAGTTGTGAGCCATAGATTTTAAGGAAATAAGGCCATTGGCAGAAAAGCCACTAGCAGACTGTGCACTGTCACAGGCAAGAAATGATGGCGGGTTGGGATTAGAGTAAGATGGAGTGAAAATGTAAAAAACAGATGAGTTTTAGAGAAAGTGTGGAATCAGAATGATTGGAAATTGATACTCGATATTCAAACTTGAATGTGCATAGAGATAGTGAGACAAGACAAAAATGTATGTCCTGTGTTTCTGCATTGGACTGTTGGACAGAGGGTGGTATCATTTACTGAGAAAGGAATTAATTGAGGGAGAATGATTTTAAAGGGAACGACATGAGCTATGTCTTAGACATGTTGACTTGGAAGTAATTACAAAACATCTAAGTGGAAACATTTAGCAGGCAGTTGGATGGAGGTATCTGGAGCTCAGAAGACAATATGAATTGGAGGATTTAGAAAACAATAGCACACAGATGACAATGGATCCTATGGGAGTGGATGCAACTGATCACGAAGAACACAAAGAGTGAGAGAGCATGGAGATGGAGAAACATGCACAAAGAATCACCGACATTTCAGGGATGGGCAGGAGGAGAAGAGTCTCCTATGAAGACAGAGAAGGCATGACTAGCAAGGTCACCTGACTACCAGGGGTGTGTGCAGCCATAGCAGCTGATGGAAGACTGCTTCAAGAAGGAGTTGAATGCTACCAAGCGGCCAAAAAGATGAAGGCTAAAGATTGTTCACTAAATTTAATGACAAAGAAGTCATTGGGAGATTTTAGCCTATAACTATTTCAGCCTTCAACAGATCAAATATCCAGAAAAGACAGAGAGAGACAGAACATTGCAAAAACAACTAATTCATTGTAATAACAATTTTAAGTTACTAGAAATTAAAAGATATATACATCCCCCTGTTCATAGCAGAATTATTTACAATAGCCAAGATACGGAAACAAACATTGATGGATGAATGGATAAAGAAAATGTAGTGTGTATATATACAATGGAATATTATTTCCATAAAAAAGAAGGAAATTTTGCCATTTCTGACAATATGGATGAACCCTCAGAGCATCACACTAAATGAAATAAATTACACAGGGAAAGACATGATCTCAATTATGTGTGCAATCTAAACAAAAAAACAAAACCCAACAAACTCATAGACATAGATACAGAGAACAGATTGGTGGTTGCCAGAGGTGTAGGGTCAGGAGTGGGCAAAATGGGAGAAGGGAGGCAAAAGGTACAAACTTCCAGTTATAAAATAAATAAGCCATGAGAATGCAATGTACAACCTTGTGACTACAATTAACGATACTATATTGCATATTTAAAAGTTGCTAAGGGAGGAGATTTTAAAAGTTCTCATCACAAGAAAAAAATTTGTAACTATGTATGGTGATGGATGTTAACTAGACTTCTTGAGGTGGTCATTTCACAATATATACACATATGGAATCCTGTTGTACATGTAAAACTAATATAATGTTATATGTCAATTATACCTCAATAAAAAAATTTAAAAAAGACAGAATAGAAATAAAACCAGCAAAACAAAATAGAAATAGAAATATAAGTATGCAGTTCACACAAGAAGTCTGTTTAAAAAAAGAAAGATGATAAAGATAAAATAGAAATAATTAATTGAGACAACAGGAAGAGTAGAATTGATAAGTCTAGAAGAATCCTCTTTCAAAAGATCAATAAAAATCAAATATATTAATCCTTATGAAAAATATACAAAAGCTATATGAAGAAAACTACAATAGTTTATTTGTACATATAAAAGAGGATTTGAGCAGACCATATTCCTGAATGTAAAGAGTGAATATTCCAAAGATGTCAGTTCTTTTGAAAGTAATTTTGCTGTTATTGTCTCCATTCAATGTTTTTAATTACTTTGCTTATGACAGTGGAGAGGCATGGAAACTTGGCAAGTATTATAAGGAGGTGAGAAAGAAATAGAATATTGAAAATATGATATTGAAGATAGTAAGTTTTCAGAAATGTAGCTAATTTCACATCTCATTTTATCATGTTATCAAATAAATTCTTGATTATTAAAATTTAAAATGCAAAATAAATGAAAATTTAATAGTGAGAGTATTGATTAATATTGAACTGATCTCAAAATAAAGACAAACTTTCTAAGTATAATGAAAAATCACAAAATATACATAAAATCTTACTATAAAAATAATAAAATATAAATTTAAGAATAATATTTGAAAAAATATGTCATAAAATATATACTGAATATATACTAAATACATAAGTAGCTCTTGCAAATCAAAAGGGAAACTATGAATACTCTGGTTCCCACATGGACATCTATGTGTATTTGTACTAAACATATAGATAAATGTACAACCACACAAAGTATCAAAAGTATAAATTTAAGAGGCAAGGGGACTCCAATAGTTGATACCAGCATATCACCCAAAAGGCCAGATAGAGCCCACGGCATCTCAGTGGTTACCAGTCATCCCATAATAGAAACCACTAGGCATCCAAAGGACACTGCAAGGAATCAAGAATGCCTTTGTCACTGCTGCTCTGAAAACACAGTCAGCCCATCCTCATTTACCCATATATTTTCCTGAGGTAGGGAAGGGAGAAAAGTGAAATTCTGAATGCCTGGTAATTTTCCTAAAAAAACAGTCATCCAAAATTTTTAAACGAAGCATGAGGGAGACCTAAATTTTGAATGGACTTTGATGTTTGGATGGAAAGTAAACTGTTTAAACCAGAAGAAACCAAGGTATGGTTAACTGGCAAGTCTAAGTATTCTTTGTTATTTGTAAGGGTCAGTGTATTTCTTTTCAATTGCTGTGTAATAAATTACCATTCTAAATCCACCATCCAGAAATAATCATTGTTAACATGTTAGGATACATATTACTAATAGTTTAGTTTATTTCTAGTCTACTTTTTCTTCTAGTCTTTTTAATGTAGCAATAAAAATTAAGATGCAATAATTTTTACTGATTAGTAGCCTAGATTTTTATTTACCACTATATGGTAGAATCACAGATGTATTCATAATACAACTCAGATATGCAAGGAAAATTAAGCATGATACCAGGTCATAAAGGTCATGGGGAGCAAAATTTTGCTTTCCAAAGTGAGGCTTATGAAGATGAGAGTAGATGAAGAAAATAAGACACAGCCTTCCTTCTAGGTGGTGAAGTTAGAGTGATTTTACTTTCCCTTTTTTATATTTTCTATATCTTTACTATTTTCTATAGTGAGCATATATTATTTTTTTGGAAAAAATTCAATATACATTTTATATATTTGTAAAATATGGCTCCAGGAGCAAAGAATCAGAAAACTGCTAAGAAAAACATAAGCCTTTCTTCTCAGCAGTAAACATAACTTGAGTGATGTCTACGATTCCCTGTTTGCGAATTTTTTGGACCTAAACCATAATATAAAATTCAAAGTGTAGTGTTGTGAAAACACTTCACCGCCAGTGCAAAAGCTGTGATGTATCTGAACCTGACCTCAGAAGGCTTAGGCCAATGGGAGGGAGCCCCAAAGAATTTAAATTCTATCACAGCCCTAAGACTTTGTGTATGCACAATCTCAAATTTAATAAAAGTAGTTCGTGTTGAATGCAACGTGTTGAGTCACACTAACTGTGAGACGAAGAGACTAACAGCAAGAGAGCTTTTAGGTGGCAGCTGCAGGCAAGGACAGACATTGCGTAGGAGTGATGTGAAACTAGCCTCCGCACCATTATGTCTCTGCCAACATTTACATTCCATGTCATGACTGGCTGAGAAGGATAACGTTTTCCTCAATTATGCATACCGGTATGCATAATTCAAACAGGCAAATCATGCACACATGTGGTCTCTGCAAACACTCCCAATAACTTACTCTGTCAAGTGTTTACAAATCTCAGATGTAAGAAAGTTAATAACATACTTGGATGTTACGAGTGGAATTTCATTCTTACCAAGTTAAAAAAATTATGAAATCACTAATAATGCCTTATCTTTAAGACAATTTTGACTAAACATATACCTTATATTTCCTTAATTCTCTTCCTTAACTGCTGTTTCTTTCACAATTAAATCCACAGTCAAATTTTAGGGATTTTCTCTCTGCGAGACTGATATTTATGAGACTAATTTATGACTGATTTATGAGACTGACAGTAATCATAGCAGTCTTTCAATCTTCCATTTTCCACTCCCTTGGTAAAGGAGGGGCAGTTATGTAACAAAATATTAGGATAATTCCCTAAACAGTCCTATAGAGAGACAGCAACACACCAACTCAGAGAAGCTAACTGTATTTGGTCACCAGCTTACATATAAAAATTTAAATCTGGGGTGAAAAGGGAGATTGAAAGAGTCAATTTATCATGAAATCAATTTATCATGAAAGGGTAGGATTTTCAAAATCCAGACTCCACGGAAGTCCAGGACTGACCACATTTGCAAATTCATCTTCTTAGTAATTGAGAGGAAAGTTCATTTTTGTAAATAAAGTTTTGTTAAAACATAGCCACAATTATTTATTCACATATTGTCTATGAGTGCTTTGCTTCTGCAACAGCAGGGCCAAGCAGTAGAGGCGTGACCATATGCATTTCAAAGTCTAAAATATTTACTATTTTGTCCTTTAAGAAAAAGTTTTTGCTGACACTTGATGTAGGGCATGGCTAAGTTCATAAGTTCATATTGTATTTACTGACTTCTCTAAACAAAAATAAGATTATTTATCCCCATCTATCTAGCTAGCTAGCTAGCTCACTCCATCTATCCACAGGTCCTACACAGAACAAACTATGAAAAGGGTCTTAGTGACAGCTTACATCTGCTACTCATTGACTTATTACTCTTCACCAACTAAAATGATACAATTTAACTAATATTTATTTTAAAGATTCAGAAAATAGTTGTTTAGGTTTCTTAGCAATGTAAATGACCATAATATAAAGTTGGCCAGGGAAGTTTTTTTTGTTTGAAGAAAAAACTCCAAGCTTTTTGTTCAATAATTCCCCCAGGATAGATTTCCGAGCACGCAAAAGGAGCATTTTGCACTGCTTGCAGGAACTAAAAGATAACAGCACTATAGCACCCATAGTCTTCATCAAACAAAGTAAGATAGTCCATCTAAACTGTGTGGTTGGGAGGGAGGTTGAGGCAAGTAAAATACTTTCTGGGGTCTGAATAAGACTAGGGTTAAAGAGGCCAAGAAAAGAACTTCAGAGTAAAGTTGTGTGCAGGCTGGAGATTCCACCCAACCAAGAAAAATGTTTCAAGTCCTTTTGCAGGACAATGTCTCATTCTTACATATTTAATTTATTATATTATCTTATATCATATTAATTTCATATTATAATATAATTTAATTTTTATAGTATACCAATTTATATTATATTGCAAATATAGTTCTTAATTTATGTTCTCAGTTTGATGACATATCTTCAAGTAGATTTTTCAAGAAAGTTTAGTGGGTGACATTTTCTGAGCTCCTGCATACTTAATTATGTCATTTCCATTACCTTCATTCATAAAAAGTTCATAATCTGACCCTATATAATAAAGTGGGGTCATAGCCTTTACCTCTCAAAAATCAGTATTCAAAAATCAGTTATTCCACGGGCTTCTGCAAAGAAGTGTAAACTTAGCCTGATTTTAGCACATAAAGGAAAAAATCAAAATTGCATACATTTTCACTGTTTTCTTTCAAGCTTCTGCACAAATTTTTCTTCCCCAAGAACACTTAAAATTATCTGGGAGTTTCCAGCTTTGTGCCCTGCACATCTAGCATCTTCTCTCTCATCATTTTGAACTCACTTCACCTTTGTTCAGCGTTTGAGGAGAGCTTATTCTGTTTGTCTTCCACATTACTGATAGGATTTCTCAGTGTCAGATCTGTTCTTTTCTGCTGGTTCTTTTCTGTGGCTTTAATTTGGCTGCTGTATTTTAAAATTTCATTATTCCCTCCACTAACCTTTTCTTCTCAGCATTTTCCCTATAGGATGATGGCTCTTTTCTTATGGTTTTCTGATTCTGTTTCATAATAGCCACACCTTCTTATACTCTAACCAGATGGCTAGTCAATTTTCCTAGAAACTTTTCCTATTTCCCTTTTGAGTCTTCAGTATGATTTTTTCCCTACTTTATAAACTTTTAAAGATTCATTGTTGAATTTTTAAAACACATTCTAATGATGGGAGATCTACAAAGAAAAGCTGTTGGAAAAAGCAAAAGGTATGTGGAACAGGCTGGTCATCACAGTGCCTAGCCAATTTTTAGAAGCTATTAGGTTTTTATAGTTTAAAATCAAAATAGGATTTTCTTCTCTGAACAATTCCCAATGTATACTGATGACAGTTCCTAGAGCTGTCACTAGCAATGGAACTTTATATATGGAGGAACTGTGCCTTGTCTCCACCAAAACTGCCCGCTATCCCCTTCCATGCATTTGCAATTTTTTTTCCTGCAAATACATAGGAAAAAAGACATACAGAGAAAGGCAAGAGAACAGGATGGGTGGACAACACTTTGTTGTGTTAAAAATATTAAAACAGTAATTACAGAGGCTATGCCTACTAAAATTCAATGGCTTAATGGCTGCTTTCTCCTTATTCTATACTCAATATTTCCCCCTGGGATTTAGGGTCCATGAATGGATAGACAGAGAGCTACTAAAGGGAGTGGGAGTGGAGGGTGGGGTTGGAGATAGTCCTGTGGAGAACTCAAAAGCTGTAGACATGCAGAAGGTCAGCTGCTGAGCCTTCAAGGGGTTTCTAAACTGATAACAAAAGACAGATGCGGGCAGCAGTAGTGGTCTTTCTCTTCACTTTCTTTCTCACTAGCTTTCTGTATTTTTAGATGAAACAGCATTAGTCCATCAACTCATATTTCCAACCCCAAAATATGAGCCTAATAATTAGTCATTGTGTTATATATAGTATGTAGTATAATAATATAGTATTATGTTAATAGATATCAGTATTTTGTAAAAAGTCATCATTTTCCATTTTCTGTGTCTATATGAATATTTTAGTGGGAATTTAGGACTGGCTAAATTTGATGCAGCTTTCAGGTGCAATTTTATAGGATAAAGCATAGCCCAACTTCTTTCTTTTTTCTTTTTTTTTGAGGAAGATTAGCCCTGAGCTAACTGCTTCCAATCCTCCTCTTTTCGCTGAGGAAGACTAGCCCTGAGCTAACATCCATGCCCATCTTCCTCTACTTTATACGTGGGACGCCTACCACAGCATGGTGTGCCAAGCGGTGCCATGTCCGCACCCGGAATCCAAACCAGCAAACCCCGGGCCACCAAAGCGGAACATGCACACTTAACCGCTCTGCCACCAGGCCGGCCCCTTAGCCCAACTTCTTAAATCTGCTTTGTCTGGCAACTCCTCTTCTGTGGCTCTCAGCTGAAATAAAGGTGCTAGGTTCTGCCTGTCACTTCTAACTCCTGCTTGTCTCCTGAGTCCTTCCTTATTCTATACCCTCTGTGAGGCACAGTTATTCTCTCCCAC
Source organism: Equus asinus (assembly GCF_041296235.1). Classification (NCBI taxonomy): domain Eukaryota; kingdom Metazoa; phylum Chordata; class Mammalia; order Perissodactyla; family Equidae; genus Equus; species Equus asinus. Next base: position 31,363,081 of record NC_091792.1, read on the forward strand.
CCTTCCGTGTGAAATGTGATCTTTACGTGACTCCAGTAAGAGTGCTTCTTAGTGTCCAATAGTCTAGAATACAACAATGTTGAGGATGACACTTCTTTTATGACTTTGAAAACCCAAACTCCATGCTCCTCTAATCTGCACATAAGCTTGTTAATCCTTCCTGAGAGTTTCTGCCCATCACCTACTCTTACTATTAGCCCTAGGTAGGGATAAAATCGAACAATTTGGCTTACGCTAATTCATGCTTGCAGCTGGCTCTTATAAGTAGTCTGCTTAGGTTCTGAACATGCTCCAGGTTCTCTCGGGCTGAGTCAATACCTGCTATCTGATTTCTGCGGCCTGATTATCATCACGCTGCTACTCTCAAGTGTCCGCCTTCCTGTCCCTCTTTCCTTTACTTCCCTAGCTCCAGGATGTTGTCTTATATGTCTTATATGCTTGATTTTCCCTAAAATCCAGGTTCTGTTTTCTTTGTTCTTCACTTGAATATATATTATTTGCGCAGTCCTTCCTACCCTAACAAATCTTGTCAATACTGCCAGGCTTGACCATGGTGCACTCACTGGTTTAGGTCACTATGGCATCCCAGGGGCTGAAGAGTCTACCAAAGGAGCACAATACTATTAAGCAACTTGGTGTACTATCGCGAGCATAGGCAGAAATCCAAATTTGGGACATTTTACATTTTCCTATATATTTTAGCAATTACAAATGTTAACTATTGAAAATATTTGCTAATTTTCTGAGATTTAGGGCCTTAACAGTATTTAGTATAATGTAGTATTCGGCATTTTTAAAGTCACTAGAAGTTTATAAGGCGGAGAAACAAATTGTTTGATCAATCATGGCTCAGAGATACTCTTATCAACAATCAGCTTCAAATCCTTCTGTTATATTATAGCAATGGATTTAATTTTGTTGTATGACATACTGTCCATTCACATAGTATACTGTATCAATCATCTCAAAGAGTGCTTAGACCAAGAAATATCTGAAAACTTTGTTACAGATGAGTAGTCCAAAGAAGGGTCAAGTAGGAATTCCTTACAGAAACAGTGATCATAAGCACATAGGTAAGGACACAAGGATTATTAGCTAGGTCAAAGCTCAGGTTATTGGCTAGACACAAGTGATACAATAACAATCTAATGCAAGCCACAAATGAGAGTCACATGTGTAATTTTAAATTTTCTAGTAAAAACAAGCAAGTGAAGTTAACATATTTTATTTAACCCCAATATATCCAAAATGTTAAGATTTCATTATGATGTCAGTCCTTTTTTTGTTTGTATGCTAAGAATGCAAAATCTGGTGTGTATTTTAGACTTACAGAACATCTCAAATTAGAACATTCACATTTCGAGTGATTAATAGCCAAATAGGACTAGCGGCATCATACTAGACAGTGCAGTAGTCTAGATTTTTATATCATCATACTTTAAGAAAAAATGTTTTATAGAAAAAATAATTAACATGAGAGACATTAAAAATTACTTTTTCTTACCTACACAAATCTTCTTTTATGTGAAGAGAGATCAATTCCTTAGGAATATGAAAAGAAAGTATGCTCTCTGACATCTGCTCGCGGATTCGCATCCACTTATTGTCAGATGTGGGAAATCTATATAATTTACACACTGGGTTCTTCAACACTGGGAAGAAAGAAAAAATAAAAGGTTAAGAGTTAAATTATAAAGATATGTACATCAGATGAGGATCAATTAGCCAAATCATTAATCAGAGTACCATTCTAATTATTTATTGGATCAAAAATTTGTTTTTTATCAAAATCTATTTGTGTTTGAATTGCTAAGAATTTTGTGGTTACATCTCATCTTTTCAGTAGTTTCTGAGACATATAGTCTTTATTAAATTAAAAAATGATACATCAAATTCCAATTCATAAATACAGCTACATGGTTTTTTAATTTATGACCTATTAATTTCTTTCTCTTCTAAAGATTTCTTAAGGCATATGTTTTTATAAATATAGATGAAACTATACGTATATATACATAATACACACTTTGAAAAAATATATTTCTGAATTTCTTCTGATCACTCTTAGTCAATTTTACCCACTTACATAGTAGGTGACAACTGATATGTTATTTCAGAGGTTTTAAATGGCTCTACTACTAAAAATGATTTATTTCTTAAATGTCAGAAAGGTTCATTCCTTGGCTTAAGAGCTATTACAATTAAAATATTATGCATACTTGAGTGCCAATGCGTCGATAACACACTTGTCTGAAACCACATATTATCAGACGCAAGACAGGGAGACTATGAACAAACTCTATTTAAGGTGAGTGGGCAGTGATTAGGGGAGAAGTAACGAGGTCATGCTATCAAGAATTTTGAAAAGTTTAGGGAAAAAGTAAAGGGCCAGCTATTAAGATAAGACTTGATACTTTTTTTTCGCCAGGACAGCACTCCTACCACACACTCCCAAGCCGTATATTTCAGAGCAGAATTTTATCTCCATTGCTCTTGCACAATGGATGCCTTTGTTACACTCAGATGCCAAAGCTTAATGGGCAATAAAATATCAGGTCAATCACCAGTCAAGTATCTATGATTATTTGGCTCCAGTTTACCAATAAAGCTGATTAAAAACAGAATTTGATATTGAAATGGATGTAGGGCTTTAAATAATATCAAGCATGGTATGTGGGCCAAGTCTCCTAAATGTATAGGGTAAAATGCCTTTCAAAATTTTAGGGTTCTATAAGACTCTATCTCATTCACTACCTGAATAACATATAATATCCTTCTGAACATTAAAGTGAGGATCTATTCATCCATTCTTCTGCAACCATGCGTTCTCAGAGTACAGTCTGGACATTATTTTTATCAGAATTGATACTACATTGGAAACCTTGATTTCAAACATCCCACTCTTTAATGACCAAATTCAAAGCTACCCCCTACTAAAAATTAGCCACAGTGCTCACTTTTCAAAAGCACCTATAGAAGCTAGAAGACAGCAAAATATCTCCAGTATGTTGAGAGACAACATTTCAAATCTAGAGTTGTATATCCAAAGAGATTATATTTTTAACATAAACACGATCTTTAAGTTTTATCAATTAGATCATATCACAGATCCATATATAAAGTCAATTATGTTTATTTTTTCTTTTTTTGTTGAGGTATAATTGATATATAAAATTATATTAGTTTCAAGTATACAACGTAATGATTTGACATTTGTATAATATTGCAAAATAATCAGCGCAATAAGTCTAGTTAACGTCTGTCACCATACAGTTACATTTTTTTTCTTGTGATGAGAACTTGTAAGACCTACTCTCTCAGCAATTTTCAAATACACAATACAGTATTATTAACTATAGTCACCACGCTATACATTACATCCCCATGACTTATTTAATATAACTGGAAACTTGCATCTTTTGACTGCCTTCACTGATTTTTGCCCATCTGCATCCCCCTGCCTCTGGCAACCACCAATCTGTTCTCTGTATCTATGAGTTTGTTTCTTGGTTGGTTTTAGTTTTTGTTTTTTCACATTCCACATATAAGTGAGATCATACAGTATTTGTTTTCTCTGAATTATTTCACTTAGCATAATGCCCTCAAGTTTCATCCATGTTGTCACAAATGGCAAGTTTTCATTCTTTTTTATGGCTGTATAATAATCCATTATGTTTATATATACCAAGTTTTCCTTATCCATTCACTGTTGGTGAACATTTAGGCTATTTCCACGTCTTGGCTACTGAAAATAATGCTGCAATGAACATGGAGGTGCACATATCTTTTGGAATTAGTGTTTTTGTTTCTTTGGATAAATACCCAGAAGTGGGATAGCTGGATTCTATAGTATTTCTATTTTTAACTTTTTGAGGAAACTTCATACTGTTTTCCATAGTGACTGTACCAGTTTACATTCCAACCAACAGTACACAAGGGCTCCCTTTTCTCCACATCCTTGCCAACACTTGTTATTTCTTGTCTTTTTGATAATAGCCATTCTAACAAGTATGAGGTAATATCTCATTGTGTTTTTAATTTGCATTTTCCTGATGACTAGTGATGTTGAGCACCTTTTCATGTACCTGTTGGCCATCTGTATGTCTTCCTTGGAAAAATGTCTTTTCAGATCGTCTGCTTATATTTTAATTGAATTTTTTTGTTGTTTTTGCTACTGAGTTGTATGAATTCTTTACATATTTTGGATATTAGGCCTTATCAGATATATTTTCGTTCATCTGAAATATAAGAACCTACAGCCAGTCAATAAAAGAAACTACGATATTTCATTCATTTTTAAAGTGTAAATGTTTCAAAGATTTAAGAATTTTATTACAACTTCTATTGGCATATCTCTAGGGTTGGAGAAGAAGAAAAAGTGTGTATTTAATTCAATGTAGGGTCAGTTTGGTTAAGCCATTTATGGGATCTCATGAATTCTAACATAGCTAACATGATTAGGAATATAAATGCATCCTTTTATAGTAAGACAAAAACTCAGTCTCTGAAATGTCCCAATTTTTCTTTAGTATTCTAAGCAAATATTTAATTACTTGCTTTATCTATACTCAGTATATGCACTGCTTTTTAACCTCTGGTTTTTTTGAAAGATTACACAGAATCTTTGTATCTCCCAAACCATGGTTAAAAATCCTTGGCTTTCTCTTCTCTTTTATAAAACAACAATTATTTTTTAGAAAATTTATATTTTGAAGTAAGTCACAAAATGTAAAATTCTTCATTTTCTCTGTTATCCCCAAACTAGGCCTTCAACTTTTGATTTTATTGCTTTCATTTTAATGCTCTTCAATGTGTTTTAAATATACACTTTGGTAAAATAGCTTAAGTAGAAATCAAGGGCAGTTTGATTAATGAGCTCTAGAACTCTCCTCTGGCCATCCAGGACACATCACCCAAAGACTCTGTGGGAATGCTGCTGTTTGTACGGGAAACACTTGGGGCAAATAAAAAATCAGGCAACTTGATCATCAAAAAAGAAAAATTCCCAATAATGTCTCCCATCTAACTTTTATGTTATACGTTCTGATCTTTCAAAACTCACAGGTTTACAACATTAGCACAAAACTGTATATACTTATCAGGATCTCAGTGTAGATATAATGATATCCACTTTACAAGCCAATTTGATCTAGTAGCATTCCTTATTGAACATCAATCTATGAATAAAGCGAAAAAATTTCCTCTGTAGCCTAAAATACCATATAATGGAGTCTGACCTCAAAGATGAAAAAATATGGCCTGACTTTAACTGCCATGCAAATTTGTTGCACTGGTTACAAAAAAGACCAGATAAGATGTTCTTAACTCAAAATTCTTGCTGAGTTGATAGTGGGGAGATTTTGTCACATTCTCAGGTAAAAGAAAGGCATGGTATTCATGCATTAACTGTTGAACAATAGGCCATAAATGATGAATGCTTTTGGCAATTTTTTTAATGCTTCTTCCCTGTAATAGAGATACAGTTTCAACAATTCCATTCACACACTCCAGCTGTGTAAATGGGTCCATCACTTTCAGCTCTGGCTCTCCACTGATGCCAAGTATTTCTTCATATAGAAAATGCAAATCTGATTATACGATAGGCTCTGCTCAGCAAAGAAAACTATCTAAAATCTTTTATACATTCTTTTTAAAGAGACTCCTGTGTAATAAGTATTCTCTTCATTTTTTTTTTCACTGTTTTTGCCAAGACAATTGCTAAAAATATCATGTAACAGATTCTCCTAAGAGAAAAGTAGTAGAGACATCTTGGATCACATCATGGCCCTGTGATGCCTTAATCAGGGTACAGTTCTAAGCTGGTCCAGATATTGATACCTTCTCCTTGAAGTCTACTTCCTAAGGTGAACACATGATAAAAAACAAATGACAGAATTGTTTCCCCCTAAATTGCAGCACAACTCAAATTTCCATATTGTTTCTCTTGGACACTGTAACAGGGCCTCTTTAACAAGGTAATGCCCACTTGCTTTTTCATGGGATTCAGCAATCGTGAAAGCCAAGCTGCCCCAAGTCTGAATTATCAAAGTAGAGATGCCAAAGAAGTGTTCAACAAAGCCAAAAAGTATAGACAATATATAAGAAAGATGGCTGCTCAAGAAGCCTGGGGCAGAAAAGATAAACCAGAGAGACATCACAGGGCTGATTTCTCTTCTTTGTGTGTGCATTAGGGATGCCAGTGGTTTGGACAAAGGATTTTGGAAATTTGGATTCAGAGTCGAGAGGTTCATCAAAAAGTCAAACACTTTTTCAACAGGTTGTCTTCACTATATTTCCCCAAAGGAAGCTCATCTGTGATTATCTTCCTGCATTTTCTTGCTTTTAGGAGGTAGTAGAAGTCACATATTTAAATGGAATCTGACTCGATTGGCGTCAAGCCTTATAAAATCATTATTCTAATGCACTGCAGATTCTTGTAGAGAATCTATTCATTCTGTAGCTTTCAATTATGCAGTTGTTTAGTAGTTTAATTATTCAACTGAACACACATAGATTGTCTATTCTCCAAATACCACATTATACTCACTAAAGATAAGTCTGTGTAATCCAATTAGATATTGACACTCCCTCATTTGTACATGAAATATCTTAGATTTATATACATCTTAAACGCATGTCGGCTCTTTTTCAGATTGGATGAGAACTGAGAAACCTAAATAGAAATCACTAAAACACTATTCTAAGCATGGCTATAGAAAAGAGATTGTAAGAAAACATGAGAATATAATCACGGGCCCATTTAGAGCCAGTGCAAACAGACCTCAACTCTTATCAACAATGTGATTAAAGATTGTCTTTCAGAAAACCTGCAAAGTCACTTAGCCAGAGCATGCGCAAAAGAAGACATCATGACTTGAAATGACCTCGGAACCAAAAATCCTCCTTCCCACAGAACCCAAGCACCGAGACACGACCAGAAATTGAAAGCTGGAATTTTATCATAAGTGAGGGGTCCCTCATTCAGGAAGATCTGGTGTTAAAATTCCTTCTGCACCTCATGCAAAACTGTTTAGAATTCCATCAAAGATGTTTAGAACTCCATCATGAATGTTTAGAACCCCAGCATAAATGTTTAGAACCCCATCATAAATGTTTACAACCTCATCATAAATGTTTAGAACCTCATCATAAATGTTTAGAATCCCATCATAAATGTTTAAAACCTTACCCTAAAATGCCTGAAGCCCAACAATGAAAACCGGCCACACCAGCGTCTCCGCATGCCAACCTGTTCTCCCTAACCTCCTAAATTTTGTCCCAAATCTTGAATCAGAGAGACAGATCTGAGGGCAAAGCCCCCTGTCTCCCTGCAGATTGATCTCACAGAATAAAAGCTGAATTCTCCTCCAAAGGCTGATGCCGTAATTAATTGGCTTGCTTATGCTGATCAGGTAGAGAACCAGAATTTTGTGCAGTAACAAGAGGAGCTTGGAAAATACAGCAAAGAGATCTCTCTCTCTCTCTCTCTTTTTTTTTTTTTTGGTGAGGAAGATTGGCCTTGAGCTAACATCCATTGTGAATCTTTCCCTTTTAGCTTGAGGAAGATTGTCCCTGAGTTAACATCTTCCTCTATTTTGTATGTGGGATGCCGCCACAGCACGGCTTGATGAGTGGTGTATAGGTCTGTGCCCAGGATTCGAAGCTGCTAACCCTGGGCTGCCAAAATGAAGCATCTGCACTTAACCACTATGCCACCGGGCTGACCCAAAGAGATATCTCTTTAAAAATGGTAAAGATTAAATCAATCGTAAAAAAAAAATAAACTCCCAAGAAAGTTTTAGTAACTTTTCTCTAGGTTTGTCATAAAATACAAATTATGTAATTGTTTGTGTTGTTTTTAAAGTAAACAAAAAAAAAACTAGGAATAGGAGATGAGTTGGACAAAGTGCTGCTTCCCTCGTCTAGCCAAACCCACAAGCTCTTGGCACTCCATCTTCAATTCAAGGCCAAGTATAAGAAAGTCTATTACAGATGTCAGAATAAAACATAAAAATAGTACTTGCCAGCATTTAGTCTCCAATTGGTGATAATTGATGAGTTTCGTGCGTAGAATTTGGATTTTAGATTTTGAGTGGTCAGAAAAATGATTTGCTTCATTTATGCTAGTTTGAATGATTTGGTCTGTTCATTCTAGTTCAGTCATTAAAGAAAAAGACTCAACTAGAAAAGGTAGAAGCTAGCTAATATTTCATGCTGAGCAACCTGGAATGACCTGTAGTTCACTGAACTCAAGTTGTTTCTTGCCAATTTTCCTCTGCTCCAGGCATTCCCTATACTTCAAAGGAATGCCCTTCTTTCCTGGCTACAGGTAATCATCCTATAAACTCAGCTCAGCTAGCACCTCCTCCAGGAAGCCTTCCTTGGCTTCTATCCCCTCCCTCCCTACAGGTGGCTCCCCTTTGTACATCCCATCCCCATCTCTATCATGGTTCTTACCAGTTGTGATACAATTGTCTGCTTACTGTTCTGTGTCTCCCATAAGAATGTGAACTTTGTGAAGGCCACGACTGTGTTTTCCTTGTCTTCATTTTATCTCCTGCACGCAGCACACTGACCAGAAAATGCAAACATTCCACAGAGATGAGCTTAAACCCTGCAACTCAGATGCTTCCCATCATTACAGGGAAAATGCAAGAGGGAAGGACATAATAAAAACCCTCACTTCAAGGGAGAGCACAGGCATCAGGATGGAAGAAGGAAAAACCACATTTGAGACAAAGACCCCATCACATTCATCCACAAAATATGACCTTTGTGACTATATCATTTCCTTGACTTTATTTTTCTTCTAATTTACTCAAGTGGGCAGTGGAGAAGGTAATGGGCTTACAACAGGAAGATAGTTGAAGCATTTAAAGGTGTGTAAGAGATGATTCTATTGATTTTTAGATAGTAAAATTCACTCTTCCATTGAAGCTACTTAACATGCTAAATATATTAGTACACAGTAATGAAAGGATATGGAAATTCCAAAACAGCAGGTTAATGGACTCTATTACAGTTGTCAAAACAGCAAAGGGAAAAGAAATCTGGAGAGTAAGTATAAAGGACTAAGGGCAATGTTATAAGCCAAAATGGCCCCCAAATTTTACAAATCAGAGAGTTATAAATACAAGGACAAAATCTATTCAAAGTAGTATGGAGAAAAGACAACAGAGGTATCTTTGTTAATATAAGATGATATCATCTAAAATTTGACGAGGTAGTAGATTTAGTACCTCATGAATGAAAAGAGAAAAAGGGGGAAACTGGGGTTTTCTTTCTGGCTGGAATGCATCAGTACTCAAAATGAATAGAGAGGAAAATATTTCTGACAATCTCTTAAAATATTGCGAGTCATGCATTGCTTTGGATGGGGGTGGTAGTGAGGAGAATGTTACCCCAATTTTTTTTTTTTTTTTTTTTTAGCTCATTTGTGTGGTATTGGGAAAAGCAATTAAAATCCATGGTGCCTTATGAGGCAGAAAAAAATTAAAAATGAGAATTTGGTAGAAATTTTTAAAGAAAGTAATAGATTATTTTATTTCAAACAATTAAATTTCAACATTTTTCTCATGGAGAAAATAACAATGCAGTTTTCTGTTACCTGAAACATCAGTTCAAATGATAAGATACATGTGTTATCAGCCATTTGACAAGCATTTATTGAGTTCCTATTGTATTCTGGCCCTGGAGATATAGAAATAAGCAAGCAATGTTCCTTCTTCTTAAAAAGCTTATAATCTAGCATCTTCTGCAAAGCAACAATAGTAGATGGATTAACCCTATTTTGGGAAAAAGAATCAAAGATATAGCAGCCTATTTTGAGAAAAGGTGTGATTTATCTGTGAAGCAAGAATTACAAACACGAATAAATTCCCCACATAGGAGGGGACTGCCTGTATTTAGGACTGACAGCACTACAGTCCCCTTGTCTCGGTTTAGATTCCAACCACACAGTCATGGAAATCATTGCCGTCAGATATACCCTCTGTGAATATGAAGGATAGTATACACGTTGATATACAGCATGAAAGTAATCTTTAAAGAATATAAGGGAAGACTTCATGACTCAAGAAGCATGGAATTCAACGAAGGAAGATGCTGTATCAGATCGAATGCTTGCTGGCAGGGGGAAACTCACTCAAAATGTGAAGATAATAGGAAACGTTGTGACAGGGCCCATCAGCTCCTCAGGGTAAGGGTCCATGGGTTGAAGGACTCTGCAGCACTATACTCTTACAAGGAAAACTGGGAGAATTAAGACATCTAGAAAGAACTGTCTTCCTGACAAAATTTTAAAATGGTACATCTGTGGTCAGGCTTATTAAATATAAATAACTCCTGAGAAAGACAACTGTAAATGACAACAAATAGATATATGACTCCACGTGAAACTGATTAAAAGGAATACTTTTATGAAATATTTCTAAAAAGAAGACAAACATGTAAAAGCTAAGCTATGCTATATCAGCTTCAAACATTTGAGAGCCAAAAAGGAAGTCAAAGACTGTCCAGGTTAATTTGATCATTTTAAAAGAACTGATGTGCAAAGAGCCTGACCTGTCTATCAGGTCGCACTGCTGGTTGGCACATCTAGGCTTTGACACCAGTTCTTCGGACAGTTCGTTCAGTGCTCTGATATTAAGACCACAAGAGCCCACTTGTAACTGTTCTGCTGCAGACGAGAGGCCTCAGTTGATGTGACTTAGCAGGCCCTGTGGCAGACCCGACCCTCTGCACTCCTCTATGTTCAAAATTAACTTCCCCTACTCCCCCAACAACAGGTTCAAGCATTCTTACTACCATTTTGCTTAAATGAATAAGCAAATAATTAAAGAGGTAAATTTCCTGTTTCAAGAACTTTATTCTGTGAATTATATAAAGTCAAACTGAATAAGAACTTTACATATCTAATACTTACAATGTCTTCTAGCGTGTCTTGTTTCACAAAATATAAAATCCAACAGCTAAAAGGAATTTGCCTCCCCATATAGGTAAGGTACTTACATATCCTTCTTACGGGATCGTAAATTCTGTCCCCAGTCCTCCTCATTCTTTCTCTCCTTCTGCCCTCAATTACCCAGATTCCCAACATACTCATTCAACTTGCAAGGCAAACAGGACATAAAAAAGGTGAGACCTTAGGGGGAAGAACTTTTTCTTTTTCATCTTACAATAGATAGGCGAATTTCCTGAATTATAAATTAAACCTCTAGAGATATAAATAGAATAGTGAAGAGCTGCTATGAGGTATGACATTCTCTTCCACTCACTCAATAAGTACTTCATAACTCACTTGAGGCTGGCAAGTTCTATATAATACATTAATACAAAGACTTCAGAAGAATGTCAATAGCTCCCTTTGCCTACAGATTTTTAAAAAAAATACCACATGGGACTATAATAGATTAATTCCAAAGTCGCTGAGTTTAGACATATAAATAAATAGAACCAAAGACAGAGGTACACACAAGCCAAAGTCACACAGAGAGGTATATTCTATACCAGCACAACACAATTTTATATTTTGAACAGAAACATTTCAAATACAGTACTTAGTTGTGTTTTTATTTAAAAATCTAGCTTTTATAACATTTGCTGTCATTTATTCTTTTCTTCCCCAAATATAAGAAGACTCAAAGAAAATATATGTGGCAAATATCCTAGGTTCTGAGCACTCCTCCGGGTTGCCTGGACTAAGGACATTGAGAAATATGTTCAGAAGTAAGTGGAATATCACCACAACTGTCACCACCATGAACGAAGAAAAGAAGTAATCAATCATCTTTCACTCCACTAAGTAAGCATATTTAAATGGCAGAATGCAGCTGCTTCCATCAATTCCATGTCAGTTGTCTTTGTCATATTACAATTTACGCATTAGGAGTAGTCCCCAGTAATATGGAAGAATTAGTGCACTTTCAAGACTCACGTCTTACAGATTTTATGGCACAAGTATTAGGAGGTACAGATTTATTTTTCACTATGTCCCTCAGTCTCTTCTTTCTTATGTAATATATTTTCTACTTAGAGAGCCATTTTTCTCTTTCTCTTTGAAATTTATATTAAACCCATCAGTATTTTAAAAATGGCATTTCTTTTTGTGTGCATAAAAGATTACCAGGTTCACATGAGTGAATCATTAAAAAATTATCTTATAATTATAGTGTGGATCATTTTGGTGACAACCTTATTCATTCAGACTGTATATAAGAGGGAGTTAATATCTCCCACCCTTGATTTTATTTCTCAAAAATGGCATTTAGTAAAATAAATAGATTATCTGGATATATTAAATTAAAGACTAAAGGTTCGGTCAACTTTCAGGTGGAAAAATAAACGTGAAGAGGACCCTTTGAGGACACATTAGATATTTTAACCACGTTGATAACTTATCATATACTTTGATGGTACATGACCGGGTAGATCCTTCACTGTTTAATGCACATCCCTTACTCTTCTGCATTCTTAATACAACTTTTAAAAAAACACGTCATTTGGTCATAGGTTGAGAATTAGCTGCTCTTCTTTGGTATAATCTCTCATTCTATATAAGTATAGTTAATGGTTTTTTTATTGCTAAATTTTGAGTTCTCTGTACTTATAAGCACAGTCAAAGGGAGGCCTTCCTTTTCTTCATTTCCTATTATTAGTGGCTTCCTGCAGGGAAAAACTGTTAATAGTTTAGGGGTTATGTATTAGCAAGCCTTTGAAGTTTGGTATCATTCATTAAGCTGATTTTTATGCTATGTCATTGTTTAAGTGTACAACATGGTAGGGCTAGAAAAATATGAAGGCTTATTTTATTGTCACACCAACTTGTTAATTAATGGCTTTTTAGTAATGAACAGCCTAGTGATTAAGAGCAAAGCCCTTGGGATCAAAACTGGATTTAAATTCTGGACCTGCTATTTGCTAAGTAGGTGACCTTGACCAATATCCTCATCTGTAAGATGGAGATAATGATAGTGTCTTCCTTATAGCACCTGTCAGAAGGCAAAGTAAGGCAAGGCATCTAAGGCATTTAGCACATTGTCTCTCACTGTAATAGTCATTATTTACTATTGTTATTAATGATAATACAATTTACTTTATCATTAAAAAATTTGTTCCATAATTACATATACATATTATCATATATTTTTTAACTGTACCATATGTCTCAATTTTATCCACAAGGTCATCATTTAACACATTGTTTAAGGCCTTATTGAAATTCAAATACATTGCTCTCAGTAACACAGAATATGCATACAAACACAGGATGTACAAATACATGTATAAATTTTTCCTCATGAATCCATGTGCCTACTGGTTTAACAACTTTGAGTTCTATAATTAGAAAGTCAAACTAAATAAGAGCTTCACATTTCTAATACTTATTCTATCTTCTAATGTGTCTTGTTTCAGATAATACAAAATCCAATAGCTGAAAGGAATTTGTTTTGCCCTGTAGCCAAGGTATTTATATATCTTTCTTACAGAATTGTCAAGTCTATGGCCCCACTCTGCTGGCTCCTCATGATTACCAACTCATTTTCTAAGCGTTCACAAATGATTCTGTAAGAATGCTGCCCAGACTCAGTACTGAGTTCACAGGAAATTAAAATTTAGGTTCAGATGAAACTAACATAAGTTTCGAAACCTGAGGTACATACCTGCATTCAAAAAAGGTAAGTTATCTTTTCCGCTCACACTTTCTGGGGCTGTACATTCACATACCAGTGCACACTAGGAAAGGAAAAAAGAAGAAAGGAAACATGTTTGAAAATAAAATAAGAAATGAAATCGTTTTATTTTGTTTGCAAAAATGAGGCTATGAACCTGGTTTCAAAAAGTTCTGAACACAACATTTTTGTAAAACTATTTTCAGCTTTATCTTCACTATGAAGCTTGTTTAGTGTGATTATTTACTTACATATATTATGACTGTAATATATTATTATAGACTCCATTTCAGTTCTAGTTAAAGATGACTTAGGAAAGAAAGAAAAAGATGAAAAAGGACTGTCCCCAGGATGCTAGGGAGATGTTCCTGGTACAGCAAATCACATTTGACGAGCTGAATGGGTTTGTATTTCTGTCCCCTGCGACGATTTTGGATCAATAAAAAGCAAATTATTTTCTAGATTTTCAATAAAGCCAACTTTAAATAAAAGATTAAAATATGTTGTAGCATCTAATTACATAGGACAAAAGCAGATTTTTGTCTTCAGCAAAATAATGCAAACACTTGCTCATACAGTATAATGACAACTTATAAATAAGCTGATCATTGATTTATAAATAAGCAATTTATAAATAAGCTGATCCAGAGATCATGGATCTATTAATCCACGATGAACAGATTAAGCTCATGAGCCTTTACAGAACCAACACGTCTCTGGACAGAATGAACGAAGAGACACAGAAGAGTACACTGCCATTTTCCTAGTGCGTGAGCCATGAGTGGAAGACAACATCCCAGACATCTATCTCTAAGCGTGGGTCTTTCCTTAAGTTTCCTAGGAAATTGTAACTAACAGAGAAGCAAAACTCTTCTGACCCCAGGAGATTGACAAGAGACCTATTTTCACACAGACACCAGCATTTGCTTCTTCAAATGAGTTTCCTTTTATCTCTAGCCAAAAAAAAAAAAAAAAAAAGGTGGGGAACCAAGAGAAGGAGGAGAGGAAATGTTCAGAGCAAACATTATCAGACATAAGCAACTAAATGCAAATAAAAACAAAACAAACAAATGAAAACTCAGCAAATTCTTTTCATGAGGAGTTTTAAGGGAAAGTGTCATCCTTCTGTAGCACACATGGCTTTGCTCAAGAGACGCCAAGGGCTCAGACCACCACCCCCAGTAGGGTGTATCCAAATTGTTTGGGTATTTCCTTACTGTCCTAACTCTCTCTCTCTCTCTCTCCTCTTCCTCCTCCGGGCACAGGCCCCCTTGAGAATCATGGCCATTAAGGTCACTGTTACGATGGAATGTATATATCCCTTAAGCATTTTGAGAATAAAGATAAATAATTGAAAATATTGATTTAAATGTTACTTTCTGTATCCTTATAGTCCAATACTTATTCCTCTACCATAACAATTCATCACATTACTCAGGGAATTTCTTGATGGGGAAAAATAAGCTTTCATAATTTCTTTAGCACTTATATTGAGGTCCTGGTTCACTGAAAGAATGAATAACTAACTGCAAACAGCTCTTAAAATTTTATTTTCTCCAAGTTATTTTCATGACCAACCAGATGTCAGAGGTGATCCTTTCTTTTATTCCACAGTTATTTTGGAAATTCACTTTCCAAATCACTAGAGCATTACAATGATGATACTTGGAAATACTGAAAATTCTTTATTCCTCCAATTTCCAATATTTCCTCTACTCCTTTCAGCCTATGTAGGGCTGTTAAAATAATCTTTCGTAAACACTATATTCATCACATCAATGTTCTGCTCTAGAATGTATAATGTGTATTTACTGCCCAATCAAATCCAATATTCTCAGATTAGTCTTCAAATCCTTTCATGATTTGTCTCTGACATCCTTCCTCATAACAACCAGGCATATAGCTATGAGCCATCTTCCTGTCCAAAAGAGGATCATCATCTACAATATAGCATATAGGAATGGTTTAGATTAAACCCCTTTAGTGAAGAAGTCCATAATTCATAAGGACCAGGCTTTATCCTGAGAACTGGTCCCCTATATGAAGGCAGACCTGCCTGTTTGTAATAAAGACAATTTTCTGTTTCCTAACAGAAGGCCTGTATTATTTTACCAAACAGATATAGAAATATGACTTTCATACATTCATATCTCCCATTCAAACTGGAAGGCAGGTATTTAGGACAATTTTAACCTAATTACATTATTATTTTGCAATTGTATTTTGAAGCTCTACTATTCAGAATGCTCTCAGATTTAAATCCATGGCATATAAACAGAAAATATCCAAAAAATATTCACTAAATTAATATTTTCATATTTGGACTCAATAGTTAGTTTCTTCAATTGTTTCCTGAGTATACCTTCTGTGTCTCTATTTAGATTGAAAGTTTTTTGAAGCTAAGAACTTCTTATTTCTTATTTCCTTAGGCTATTTTATTTAATTTTTTACAATTGACCCTAGAATCACTTTTACATGTGCCAGCTCCTACAGAAAATGCAAAGATTAAAATGATGTGGAATCTGTGCTTAAGGAGACTCAAGCTACACAGACTGTTCATTGCTATCATTATGATGGATATTTGCAGCATTACACACTTATATGGTGTGTGCTCTCAATGTAATGACTTCACATTTGTGATTCTGATCAGAAATAACAAATATCACAAGCTTTTTATACCACATGCAGCATCATGAACCAATTGATTTTGACGAATATGTTAGATGCTAAATGTGGCCAAGGAGAAGAAATAGAAGATACGTAAAATTCTTGGAGCTTAATGATTTTGAACATCAACTAACATATCGATTTGTCATGTCTTGGGCTAGAAAATTAGCAAAACTGTAAGAACAATGATCACAAAGTTCTGTATGAATCCATCAAAGACCAATACTTCTTGGCAAAGCACTTTCACCTCTGTTAGTTTATTCCTTAAATCATGGTTCTCAAAGTTTGGTCTAGAGTCTCCTGCAAGTCCCTGATAACTTTTGTCTTTGAATCTCTATAGCATCTAGAACAGAGTGAAGACAATATTATTTTCATAATAATACTAAAAAATTATTTGACTGGTTTCCCTCTCTTTCTCTTACAAGCATAGAGTGGAATTTTCCAGAGGCTATATGACATAATCATTTGATGGCTAAAGGTATGTGTGCTTGTGTACCCTTCTGTTTTAAACATTTCTCCTTTGAATTTCTAAGATGATAAATGTATATAATCCAAAAATGTAAAATCTCTAATGTAGTAAATGCCAATGGATAAAATCCACATAAATATAAATTTTAAGAGTGCAAAATATGCAAATTGCCAAGCTTTTCTCATTCGGTCTCATGGTCTAAATACCATCCAAATACCATCTGATGACTCACAAATATGTAATTCTAGCTTGAACATCTCATCTGAATTCCAGACTCAAACCTCCAACTGCCTACATGCATCTACATCTGCATGTCTAAGAGGAATCAGACTTAACATCTCCCCATTTCCTCTCCTCCTTCCCCTGCTTCTCTCAGTTTTCCTTATCACAACAAATGGTAATCCTATTCTTTGTTTACCCTTTGCACCTGAAGTCTGGCTACATTTCATTTTCTCCATCCTGATGCAACACGTCTTCATTTCTACCCTGAATCTCTGCAATAAGCAGGCTCCGTTCTCTGTCCTTGCCTCCTTTCAGGCCACACTCAACACAGCTGCCAGAATGGTCCTCTCAAAACATGAATCAGATCATTTCACACCTATACTCAAAAATCCGCAACGGTCTTTACAGCTAGCTCAGAGTCTAATGGCCTAGCAGGGAGTACGCAATCTGTCTTCCCTACCCCATGAACTTCTGTCCTCAATTCCTACCACAGTCCTCCTTAACTGCTCAGCTCCAGTCACATTGTCCTCCTTGCTATTCTTTCAACATAACAAGCATGTTGCCAGCTCAGGGCCTTTGCTCTTGCTATTCACTCTACCCAGAATTCTTGTTCCTCTCAGATATCCACATCTTGCTCCCTTATTTCCTGCATGTTTCAGCTCAAATATCACAGTATCAGTGAATCTATCATTGATCATCCAGTATAAAATGGCCACCTGCCAGCACTCCCTAGTCCTTGTACCCTGTCTTATTACTTTTACAGTGTATAGCAACATCTGATCAACAATATATTACTTCTTCATTTGTTTATTGTTTACTTCCCCAAAAGGCAGTATCTGTGTTTATTTGGTTCATTGTTGAATACCTAGAACATAGAAGGCAGTATTATTTGATGAATGAATGAGGAATATTATACACCTGCAAATATCCTACAAGGTAAGTAAGGCCAGTCATACAATTTTCAATTTTCTATTTGGGAAAAATAAAGGGATGAGACCTTTGGAGACTAGTCTTTAGCTACCCAAGGCCTCCACCTTTTCCCTGATGGTGGTTGATGAAAGTCCGCTTAAAACACCACTTCAAAGTATGGAAGCAAAATTACCTGAGCACATCAGGTTATCAAAATACTAGCTAGGTTAGGTTCACAGCCAAAAAGAGATATATTATTACTCCACTTATACCATGTTTGCTACTGTCAAAAATAAGTAAGGCATTTTCCCTTTTTTTGTAGAAATCACCACCACTTTGATCATTAGGACTTCACCATATTCAAATCTGATATAGACATTAAACAAAAAGAAGAGCAAAGCAGAAGCCAATCTGGACTCAGCTCCTGCAAAGCCTCACTGGAGGATGCTCTTAACAACCCTCCTGCCCCGACAAGAAGCTGACGCATCTCTCTGAGGGCAAAGGGGAGGACTGTGGCTTTCTCAGTTCATCCTGTTGGCTTTACTTACAGGAGTTTTCTCATCTATCACCTGATTTGATGATTTTGCTTCTTAACTCTCCTTTTTCTTGTAGCATTTTGTTCTTGACTACTTACTTCAAAGGTTGTTTTTTTTTAAATTTCTTCCTCTTTCCTTCATAATCCTAAACTCTTCACTACACCCTTACTCCAGTCTTTATTTATTTACCAATCAGTTTGCGCAGCATTATATGCAGCCAAACATTTTCCCTTCTGGGAGACAATTTTAGACTTTATTTCTTCAAAGTAAAATTGACTTCATTTATTCATTCATTCATTCATTTTTTCCTGTGTCAGTCTCTATGCTAGGCACTAGGGTTAAAGGAGAGAATAAAATAGACAAATATCTTTTTCTCATGAAGTTTAATTTTAATGAGAGAAATAGACAATAAATGAGATAAATAATTAAAGTATGCATGGCATTGGACAGTGATAAGGACTAAGGACAAAAATAATGCAGAGAAGGGAGATAGAAAGTTTGGGGTATGCGTTGTAATTTTAGATACAGTTGCAGAGAAGGCTTCAGTGAGAAGGTGACATTTTGCTTAAAGACCAGAAGGAAGTAATGTAGTGAAGCACACAGTGACCTACGGAAAACGGTTCAAAGGCAGGTTGAATAACAAAGTGCAAGGACCTGAGTTTGAAATGCACCTGGAATCTTAAAGGAATAGCAAAGAAGATAACGTGGCTGGATTGAAGGGAGCAAAAAAAAGGAGTAGAGGATAAGGCGAAGGAAGTAATGGGGGCAAACACTTGTAGGACTTTAAGTTAGGCCACTGAAAGGAGTTGGGTTTATACTTTCAGGGAGTTGAGAAGCCTTTGGAGGAATGACATGGTCTGCATTATATTTTAATAAGTGCTCTGCTGAGAACAGACTATGATGGACAGGCGGGTGTGTGAGGGGAGGAGGAAGGAGGGAATCAGGGACACGTTCAAGAGAGTACTGTAAAAATCTAGGTGAGAGACAATGTTGGTAACAGTGAAGGGGTCACAAGTCATCAGATTCAGGATTTATTTAGAAGACAGTCTCAACAGGATTTGCTGACAAATTGACTGTGAGTATGAGAGGAAGAAAGGAGACAAAGAAGACTCCAAAATAAAAAAAAAAACAGTTTTGGATACCTAATGCAGTATTTCCCCTAATATATTAGCTTTGTAAAAGGACAATGTTAGCGTTTCTTTTGCGAATTTTTCTTTCTACTGCTGTGTGATTTTTAACACTGTTGTCTATTTCTATACATGTATATATCAAAGTTTGACCCAGTATAATATGGGTCATGACCCTCAGCACAAGCTTCCCTTGATGAGAAATATATAATAATAATATGATTTGAGGAAACAAGCAAGTAAATACATGTGAACGGAAAGAGTTTGAATTTTTACTTACATTTTATTCCATGCTCTGGATTCATGATTAAAAGATTCATGATTAAAATGTAGTTTTTGTGTTAGGAATATTGTTATAAACTGAATTATGTTCCTCAAAATTCATATGTTGAAGCCCCAGCGCCTAATGTGACTGTATTTGGAGATAGGGCCTTTATGGAGGAAATCAAGGTTAAATAAGGTCATGAGGCTGGGGCCCCAGTCCTATAGGGCTGGTGTCCTTTCAAGACAAGGACGAGACACCACAGCTGGCTCACTCTCTCTCTCTGCATGTGTGCCAAGGAAAGGCCACGTGAGGACACAAGGAGAAGTCTGCAGGCCAGGATGAGAGCTCTCCCCAGGAAGTGAATCGTCTGGCACCTTGATCTAGGATTTCCTAGCTTTTTAGAACTGTGAGAAAATAAATTTTTGTTGTTTAAGCCACTCTGACTATGGCATTTTATCATGGCAGCCCAAACTGATGAACACAGGTATTAATCACTTATCTGCTTAGGTATACATGAGAGAGAACATGTGTTACTCACCCACATGACCATGGTGCGAAGAGTAACTGCATTTCTTTCCCTCCCATTCATGCAAACCACTGAAAGGGATATTTTTTTTAGGGATAACCTCTATTTCAGTTACTTCATCTTTTTATATGTTTCAGTCAATCACTAACTTCAGGATCTAAATCACCATTAGTAGCAGATTGCGTTAATACACTTCACAGGAATTTTGATTTAGCAAATCTGCCAACGGGTCCCAGAATTTCCATTTCTAACAAACACCCCAGATGATTCTGATCATACTTCAAAAAATACTGAGATAATTATTTCTACATAATTCTTCTAAATATCACGCATAGTGCACCTTACTACATGCCTGTCACTCAATCATGAATATCCCTAGGGATTGTCAACAGAGTTTATAGTAACTCTGTAAAAAGAATTTGCAAAAGGTCAAGGTTTACTAAGAATCCAGACAGGACAGAGGTAATGCCAATAGTGCTTGGTGTGTTTACCATCTTAGTCAACTTATGACTCGTGCGTGGTACATGCTGACACTGCCACTTCCTATTCCTAGAACAGGCCAGTTAAGGCTTTTTTAAGTTCACATTACTAAGTCAGAAACATTAAGTAGGATGGACTTTGGTGGGGCATATTCCTGGGTATCAAGTTCTCCATTTATGAAAAGAACATGATTCAACTTGTGCTATCTCATAATAGTTACATGGTAAATGAGTCAGGGGGTGGGCAAGCTTTGAGGAAAATAGAGAGGTAGCTAATAATAGAGTCAGAGTCAGGGAACGTAGCCCTACTTTGACATGTGGACTGTTTCTGCTACTGGTCTCCCGGCACACTGCCACAGGTCCAGGCACCATTTTCTGCCTATTTCTGCTCTCTGTCCCTGCTTAGCCTCCAAAGCCTCCCTGTTAATCTCGATACAGCATTCATGTGGCGGTGACTAATATGAGTCTTGTATAGAACTCCAAAGGAGACAGGATTGAATGAAGGGACCTGGCCACAAGACAGGAGTCTTGAGTACACGGATCCTAAGAAGATCTGCTGCAAAACTTCACAAGGGCCCTGAGATTTTCAAGTAATGTGATTCAAACTTTGGGCCTCCTTGGAATATTTTCACTCCAATGATATGTTCCAACGGAGAGTAGGGGAATGGAGAAGAAAAAGGCTTGGGACAGAAGATGAGAGCCTAGTTTATTCTGGGGCAAGAACGATATGTTTTTGACAGGCAGTCAGATTTTTTTGTAAAGTTAAATAATTTGTTAAGTGTTAGATAAACACCATCTCTCATGTAAATATTTCCTCAGTACCAAAAATTATATATGCTCCCATAAGGCATGCTAAGCCAGAAATTAAGTCATAATAGGCCTTATCATGAAACGATGCTCATTTATGAAAAGCTAAAAAAAAAAAAAAAAAAAAAATACTTAGATCAAGCTTCTCTTTCTTGGAGAGAAGAAAGTAAAAATCCTGGACACATCCTGATATGCACTGGGGCCTTCATCCTAGGCTTCAAGGAGGCTGCTTTGCTTCCAGAAAGCATTGCCCCTCCTCCAGAGCTGTCCCTCCTCTCTGTACTATTTCCTGCATCTCTCTCAGCAATTTAATAAGGCACAAAGTCATTGACTGTGCCCTCTTTCACATACATAAAAATGAAATCCAAATTCAAATTGCATCTCTTTCCAAAGAGGGTTTAGAGTAGAGAAGTGGTTATTTTTGGCAATAGCTCTCCCAGAATCTTCTGTGCATCTCAAGTAGGGTTAATTATGGCAGAAAGCAAGAGTGATCAATACTTCTGTTCAACTGAGAAGAGGCAGTGTCAACAGGGAGACAGTGGTGAAGAGGAAGGCGTCTCTGAATGGCGCGTGGCTTTGCATAGTTCCATGCAAACAGGCCCTCTGGTTCGGAGGATGAAACACACTTATGGTATTCCAATTCCAAAGCTGATTTCTCATTTAGCTTTTGAATAATGAGATTTCGTTACACAGAGGCGCTGGTGATTCAGGCATCTGGCAGAGCTGATCATTTCTAATTTAATTTGTGCAATGAGCTGACTGAGACCCTACCTTTTGTCCCTGCACATCTGTCGTGATGTGGTCGGCTTCCCCATCCTCAATCTCCCCCATCTTCACGAGACTGACTTCTATGGTGCCAACAACTTTGCCACCATCTGAAGTTCTGCAACCAAAAATAAATGAAATGGAAAGATAAGAATCTTCTCTCTCCTTAAAGTATGACCAAACATGTTTGTTTCTGAAAACTACTAATATTGCTCTTTACCTTCATTGGTTTTAATTAAACAAATCTGCTTAAAACACATGGAAACATGTTAATAGTGTTGACGTTGTTTTTAATTTCAAAAGAAAATTAACCATGAATTTGTGAGGTAAGCACATGGATTGTCAGAAATGACCATGTGAAGGTGAAACCTCTTCAAGCTTCTCAGGAGTAGCTGTAAATAGCGTGGATCCACATCCTGTTTGACACCTTCACATCTCTACAACAACATAAACCAGAGCTCCCTACATCCATTGCAAAGGATATTGTGTGCATCGATTACAAAACCTACAGCTGAATAAAATAGAAAAGAGTATAAACATCCTCATATTCCTCTGTGACCGGGCTATTAGCTACAACATCTTATTTTGTACCTTTTCTCTAAGATCATTTTTCTAATAGACTAGATAAAGAAGATTCTCTCCCAGAAAACATAAGAAAGTTAAGGTACATGCAGAGCAGAAATTAACCATAGAGATCATTTAATACAGCTCACTGATTTTTCAGATAAAGAAACTGAGACTCAAAAAGATGGAAAGACTCGTCCAAGGTAACAAAGTGCAAAACCAGACACCCGGGTTTCTATCTTCTTGAAGTCTGTTCATCACTGAACAACTCTTCTTTATTTAATAATGATGATAATTTTATTATTACAATTATCATCACTATTGTCTTCAATATACAAATTTCATGGTTGACAAGAATAATGAAAGATTAAAAAAAATTAGTCACCACTATCCTTTAAGATTCTCTAATTTCTTTTTCCAGGCAAGAAAATATACAGAATTAATGGTGCCATCATACCAAGGAAACACTGACACATAATGATATTTTTGCCTTGAATCTCATTTTGAAAATAGCAGTAAGCCACCCCATAGGTACGATATGTTGCTGTAACTTCTATCTAAGCCTAATTGGCTAATATTAGTCATGTGACACATTTTTTTTTTTATCTAGTCACGTTCTTTTCTGAAATTTGTTTTTAACTTTAATCTTAACACAAATGGCGTCTTTCTATCAATCAGTTTCTTCTAAATGTCACTATTTTGTTATTAGATGGGTCAGGAGAGGAATAGAAAAATTAGTGTAAGTAGTTTAGCAAAATGCTAATTAAAATAATGAATAAGTTAGATGAAACAGAAACCCAATTATGTTACTAGATCATGGCAAGTTTTTCACAAAATATAAAAATGCCAAATCAACACACATCTTTTGAATTATGCTTTTAAAGAAACTGAAACAGGAAAATTCTGATGACGTATATATACCTAACGTCATGATGCAATAAAATAAAGATTATGTACATAAGAAAAAGAAATGTGATTTACTTTTTAAATAGTATATTAAGATTTCTTACTAAAATATGAAATAATATGGTTCCTGGTGATTTTTAAATCAGTGGAAATCACAATATTGACTCAATTACTTAAAACTAATATAGAAAACTTAAACATTCATCACAAAGATGTGTATACGAATGGCAGTATAATCTATGATTTTGTGAAAAATGATATTAGCTCCAATTCTGGGGTGGATTTAAAAAATTCATTATACCATTTTCCCACTTGAAAATGCCATAACTTGTTATAAGTCCTGATGTGACATATCTCTGTAAATTTCTTCAGTACCTGGTAGTTAAAGATTTTATTTTTTTTTTTTAGATTTTATTTTTTTTTCCTTTTTATGCCCAAAGCCCCCTGGTACATAGTTGTGTAACTTTTTTTAGTTGTGGGTCCTTCTAGTTGTGGCATGTGGGACGCCGCCTCAGCATGGCTTGATGAGCAGTGCCATGACTGCGCCCAGGATTCTAACTGGTGAAACCCTGGACCGCCGAAGCGGAGCTCAAGAACTTAACCACTAGACCACGGGGCCAGCCCCTCCTTTTATTTTTTAAAGATTCTATTTTTTTTGTTACATGGTAGTTAAATAAAGCGTTTAATAAGAGCCCTTGGGGCCGGCACCATGGTCAAGTGGTTAAGTTTGCACGCTCAGCTTCAGAGGCCCAGTGTTTTGCTGGTTTGGATCCTGGGCACCGACCTATCGCTGCTCATCAAGCCATGCTGAGGCGGCATCTCACATAGCAGAACTAGAAGGACCTACAACTAGAACATACAACTATGTACGGGCGGCTTTGGGGAGAAGAAAAAGAAGAAAAAAAAAATGATTGGCCACAGATGTTAGCTCAGAGCCAAGCTTCAAACAAAAAAATAAATGAATAAGAGCCCTCCCTCATTGGCATTACTCACAATTTTTTTCTAGAGATTTTCAGACTTCCTTTTCTCTCAAACTGATCATCAATAACAATTAAAGGTAACTCTTTCTTCCTGTAGGAAATTGTGTAACAATTTTTGCTTGAGCAGACTGAGCTACCTTAGTTTCTAGGAATGCAAAGCCTACATATAACTTTTGAAACTTGTTTACTGAACTAAACCAAAAAATGCTACAATGATTTGAAACAGAGGGTAGACTTTTCACAGCCTCTCCCAAGACTCGGTAATAAAATAGTATCTGCCGTAAGGGTGAAAGTGTGAACTCAGGAGTTTGAGCTCTCTGTTAGTTGCAGGACCTGGTCAAGGAGCTCCACCACGTGAAACTTCAATCATTTGTAGAATGGACAAGATAATAACATTGTTGTGAGGATTAAGTTGTAACATGATTTATGTAAAATGCTTAGCACAATGCCTTCCACAAGATAAGTGCTTCTTCCTTCTCTCCCTCTTCTTTATCCTAGTAGTAGTAGTAGTAGTAATAGCAGTAGTAGCAGCAGCAGCAGCAGCAGCAGTAGTAGTAGTAATAGCAGTAGTAGTAGTAGTAGTAATAGCAGAAGTAGTAGCAGCAGCAGTAGTAGTAGTAGTAATAGCAGTAGCAGCAGCAGCAGCAGCAGCAGTAGTAGAAGTAGTAGTAGTAATAGCAGTAGTAGTAGCAGCAGCAGTAGTAGTAGTGGTAATAGTAGTAGTAGTGGCAGCAGCAACAGAATTGCTATTGTCATTAATGTATTATATTATATTTAATTTGATTCTCTATAGGGATTTTACTAAAATCAGCACCCAAGACTAGTAAAAGGTCATAGGATCTCATGGCACATGCATTTCAACAGTGAATAAGTGCTTATTCATTTCAACAGTGGGTAAATGCTTATTCCAGATACAAAGACTTAGTAATAACAGATGATGTTATGAAGTTTACATTCCTAACAGTGCAAAGAACACAAGTTTATAACTAATTACAAGGCAAGAGAACCTTTCGAAGTGCCAAAGGAGATGAACATGCCATGTATTATGGCAGCAGGCTTCTGAACATAGCTCCATCTATTCCCTTTTAAAAAGGCTCTGGCTACCTTTTAAATAATTTTTATGCCTTGTGAGTTTCCTATTTCTCTTTATCTCCTATTGGCTTCCATTTCACCCCAGAATGGAATCAAAGCAAGAAGCCTGCTTAATCTAGTGGCAATAGAGGGATTCTAAAATCATTTTTCCCCCAAAACCATTTTGGACAGGAAGCTCTGAGTACCCTAAAGCATGCCTTTCCATCTGAGATGTGTGGGAGACGAGGAATGAGGAATCCAGGTTATAAGCTAAAGAACTGAACCCAAGTCCCCAAAAATCATGGTCCACACTGTCAGTGAACTGCACCGTAAAATGTGGAAGCAGTTTCTTCCGTATTCTGTTAACAACTTACCATACACAGAGTATGGATATTCAACTCTTCTCTTCAATCAGGAAAGTCACGATTGAAATAACTATTTCATGTTTCCACAGGCTATTTCAAAGGCGACTTCATAGAAATTTAGAAAATATTCATTCTTAAATGCTTAATTATGCTTTTAATTTACCATCCATCAGGTTCAGGAGGCTAGCAATTATAGCTTAACCACTATTCATCACCAAAATTCTACTGAATTTTATCTAGGGGAAATTCATCATATCTTTCATGGAAGATATATTGAAGAGACTTCTGGGCTAGGAATCAAGAAACCCAAGTACGACCTCCAGCTCAGCTGTTAATTAACTATGTGACTGATGACACACCACTGTAGTTTTCTAGATTTCAGTTTCCTTTACTGCAAAACAAAGAGTTGGTCTCTAACAGCTTTCTATCACATCAGCACTCAAGTCCTTGTGCTAGTCACTCCTGGGATTCCATCACACGATTCCACTGTGGGCATCATAGGCCATCACAGGCTGATACGGCCTTGAGAAAAATCTCAGGCACAGTCTAGCTTCTCCTCTTCACTCCCCACCTTCCCATCCAACGTTCCTCCAAATCAAACCAAACAAATCAAATACATGCCAAACCTGGAAAGCAACTAACACTTACAGTCAAATAATTTGGCTAGTTTTTCGCATAATATCCTATGTACATATATACATGTATATGGGGTGTGTGTGTGTGCATGTTTACCGCCATTATGGCAATGCATCGTGGTATTTTTACAAGAATACAAATTTGACTGATCCAGAAACAAAAGTGATCTTCATACACTTTCCTAGCAATTTATATGGCAGTAAGAACAGGCTGCAGTAATAAGTAACTATCTCAATCTATATGAACAAAGAAAAAATAATGTCATTTCAGACAGCTCTTGCCAGGCCATTACCACTGTTTAATGCAGAGAGCTGTAAGAGAAGTAAAAAGATGGATAGTTCATGGCTGCTATAGTATTTTGATCACAACATCAAGTTCCTAATTCCCTCAGCAGAGACACTTAAATATTTAACCATGCCAACAAGGTGGAAGACAACAAAGGGGACATTTCGGCAACACGAGTCGACACTCCTTTTCACTTAGGTTTTAGCATGTATAATATATTATTGATTAAGGTTTTTAAAAATCTGCCTTTAAAATAATGCCCCTAATGCTTCCTAATGAAATATTCAACCTCACATGCTGAAACATACAAACATTTTTAGAAGACTGAAGGAAAGTCTTCTAACAAAGGACAACGGAATGATACTCCTCCTCTAAACTCCTTTACCATCTACAGTACTGTCCTTAGTAGAGCAAAAAGGAAGCAAAAAAAACACCTCTGGAAATGTTAAACAGCAACATGTATACAACTCCTCTGTTCTGGAAGTGCCACAGACAAACCAACAAATGACTGTGAACATCCATGGAAAAATCATCATTAGCACTGTCAGTCTTTGTGAACATAAAGCAGTCCTGGTGTTACACACATGCATCTTCAGCTGCGGGACATGCCTTGCATTTAAACCATCTAGATGTGTCACTGGGAAATGAAAATCTCACCCGGACAAGAAAATAAACAAAGGCCATAAGTAAACAAATGGCGTTAGTGAGCAAGTGAGTACACCTTGAGGAACTTTCTGGTGAATACATTTATCTGGCTATGCTAGATTTACTTAGGGCTCACAGAAGTTAAGAGTTCTATTGAAGTATGTATAACTAAACATACCTCTATTCTGGCTGAAATTCACAAATGTCAGGAGGGGTATAATACTTTCAAACTAATACCCAAATAAAATCTTTCAGTAGTTCTTAAGATTACAGCTCACACACTCTAAGGTACAGTCCTTGTTTTTTTCCCTCTTTTCTCTTTATAAGCTTGCCTTGAGAAATTCCATCCATTATTATGGATCCAACTATCCCTTCTATGAGGACCTACCACAATTTTATATTCCCCACTCTGTCCTGATTTCCTGATCTAGAACTCCAAATTCCTGTTGTCCTGATATTATTTTACATTCTGTAAGCTTGAAATTCAACTCTTCCTTCCTCAAATCCCAACTTGTTTACATCGATAGGACATCCTTCTCCAAAGACCAAAACCATAGAATATTCCATCTCTATCTGTGCATTGCCCCTACCCTCCAATAAGTCACTGAGCCACACTGATTCTTCCTCTATAGTGTCTCTTACAAGTGCCCCTTCCCAAAGGCAACATCGCCTCTCCTACATTATACTTGGAGAAGCTACTTCCCATTTTCCAGTATCTTTCTCTTCCATTCCATTCATCTCAAGTTTTCCTTTTAAAGCCTTGCTATCACTATTTTATTTTCTTTTCTCTGTTGGAAGTCTTTAGACACTGCACAGTGAATAACCAGAGAGTCTGAAGTATAGCCTGTCTTTCAAGGCCTTATATCAGGACTTGTCAAGGGTTATGGACAGCTCAGTATTTTCGGTTCAAACTGATCCATGTCATCACACACCATTAAATACTGGAGTCTGGTTTAGTGGAAACTGCAGTGAACACTGAGTAACAAAGTCCTTGGTCATGGTGTTGGCTCTTTATGGTAAAGAGCTATGTGACTGTGCACAGGCAATTCAGCTTCTACGGAGATTTCCTAGCTATAAAATGAAGATAGTAAAACATCCTACTTAACTCACAAAATGCATGTAACCAAAAACAAGGTTTTAAGTTTAAATATAAAAATGCTTTAGTGTATGAGAGTGAGTACTATAGTTACACAGTCTGGCCACAAAGCTTCAAGAGCATATCATAGAAGTGTTGACTATCAGTTTTTCAGACTAATTGGCTTGTAATTCCTCTTAACTGCTAAAAACAGTACTATTCACACATGAGGAATTCCTTCAATACAAATAAGCTAAAACAAATCTTTCCCTCCTCATGACTCTACTAAGAATATATATAGTAAGTTATATTTGGAAACTTGTTTCTATGCTAAATGTGAAATATCAACTATCTCCTTGAATGTAAGAGATATACTGTTAGCAAGGTGAGAAAACAAGATCAGCATCTTCTAAATATGTTTGTCAGGATTCAGAGGTAATCAAAATTACATTAAAATTAATAGGACACCATGACCCACCCCTTGGTAGATAAGGGATTGCAGGTAAGATGGAGTCAGCACACCTTGTCCACTGAATGCAGCTATAAAACCTGGACGGAATGCACAGAGCACCTATTTGAGGACTCAAAGTAGATAGCACCAGGTATTGGGAAGAAGATCAGAATTTTAAATATCACCGAACTACACCTGAGTTTACCACTTTTTCTCTCTACGGTATCTAAATTCAACCTAGTTTCAACACAACCCTAAACCTAGAGGTGCTCATTGGTCTAGACAGAGAGAGCTTCAGGAAAGTTCTCTAGTCTGGCTCAAAGAATGGGAAAGAGGTCTGCAAACAGTCAGAAGAATGGAGAAATCTCTTTTCTTTTTTCCCCTCTCACATGCACCAGCCCTGAAGTAATCCAGTGGTGTCAGCAACAAGAGTGGCAGCAAGGAGAAACTGCAGGAGCCTAAAACCATAAGGGAAGGAAAGTGTCCTCTCTGGAGCCGTGATCCGAAGGGAGTCGGGTGAATGCTTTTACTTTTTATCTCTCTCTGCTCTCCTGCCTCTTGGCCCCAGAAGCGGGTGCAGTTGCATGGCAGAGAAGGGAATAAATCCTCAGCTTTCTGGCTGGAGGATCAAAGAGAAGCCACAGGAAACAGGAATGTGCTGGGGAGAGTGTGGAGAGGAAGGAACCCAGGAAAGGGACTTCTTAATGTTGCTCATGAGCTCCTGGGCTCACCCCAAGCTGTGCCTGTGTGGATCTAAGCAGTATATCAGAGACTCTGAGAAATAATCCATGGACTTGACCACCCCTTGGTCCTAGACTGCCATCTGGGTGACAAACATGAGGTTAGACCTGAATAACACTACAAAAGTTTTGAAAACAGAAGCAATATTGAAACTACAAGTTTTCACGGGACACAAGGTCAACATACAAATATTTAGCAATGAACAGTTAGAAACTGAAATTAAAAATATATATCATTTATAGTAAGTCCAAAACACAGTACTTAGTTGTAAATCTAGCAAAAATGTACAAGATCTACATGCTGAAGTACTACAAATGATGGAAGAAATAAAAAAAGATCTAAATAAATGTAGAGACATACTGTGCTCATGCATTAGAAGAGTCAATTTTATAAAGATGTCAATTCTCCCCAAATTGATCTATACATTTAACGCAATACCAATCAAAATCCCAGCAAGACTTTTTATCGATATTGACAAGCTGGTTCAAAAAGTTACAAGGAAAAGCAAAGTTAATAGAATAGCCAAAATAATTCTGAGGAAGAACAAAAATGGACAAATTGCATCTACTGATTTTAAGACACTTAAATCTACAGTAATCAAAACTATGTGGTATTGGTGAAAGGATAGACATATTGATAAATGAAACAAAATAGAGAGGAAATATGACCAATTTATTTTTGACAAAGTTACAGTTAATTCAATGAAAAATAATAGTGCTTTCAACAAATGGTATTGGAACAATTGGGGAAAAAATAAAACTTGGCTTAAACTTCACAACTGAAAGAAAAGTCAAAATGGTTTATAAATGTAAAATATAAAACTTTTAAAAGAAGACATAGGAGAAAAATCTTCATGAATTGGGCCTAGTCAAAGTGTTCTTAAATATGACATTAAAAGCATGAGTTAAAAAAGAAAAAATCGACAAATTGAACTTCATTAAAATTGCCAACTTTTGCTCTGTGAAAGACATTGTTACACAAATGAAAACAAGCTACTGACTGGAAGACAATATATTTGCAAACCATATATCTGATAAAGAACTTGCATCCAAAATATATAAAGAGTCCTAAAAACTCAACAAGAAAACAAACAGCCTAATTAATAAATTGGCAAAAAAGTTGAACACACATGCCTCAAAAGAAGATATACAGATAGCAAATAGCCCAGGGAAAACTTTTCAACATCAGTGGTCATCAGGGAAATGAAAATTAAAAGCACTATGAGACCCCGCTATATAACTGAGAACAGCTGGCAAGGATGCAGAGCCACCAAAACTCTCATACACTGCTGGTGGGGAAAACAGTGCAGCAGTTTCTCACAGAGTTCAACACACACTTACCATATGACCCAGAAATGCCAACCCTAGATATTTACCGTAAAGAAATAAAAACTTAGCATCACAGAGAAACCTACACATGAATATTTTAGCAGCTCCATTCATAATCGCCAAAAACTGGAAACAAGCAAAATATCCTTTAATGTGGATGGTTAAACAAACTGTGGTACAACCATCCCGTGGAAAACCACTCAGTACTTTAAAAAAACTGTTGGTGCACACAGTCACGTGGATGAATTTCAAAGGCATTAGAGTGAATGAATGAAGTCAGTCTCAAAAGGATACGTACTGTATGATTCAATTTATATAACTTTCTCAAAAAGAAAAAGGTATGGTGATGGAGAGCAGATGGCTGGGGTTGGCATGAGGGGAGCATGAGTCAAAGGGGCAGAAGAGGGAGTTTCTCTGTGGTGATGGAAGAGTTCTGTATCCTAATTGTGACAGTGGTTACAAGAATCTGTACATGTGTCAAAATTCATAGAACTATACAATAATAAAAAGTCAATTTTACTGTATGTTAATTTACAAAATAGAATAAATTAGAAAGGATATAGCTATTTTCTCTGATAATGAATTAATAGTAAACAAAAACAGCCAGTTAGTCTGGGAATACAGAAACAAAATTATTAAAATGTTATCCTCTTCCATGTGAAGCAAATCTTTTAATTTCTGACAACATTTATCTGCAATGGCAAAGTCAAAGTATCAATTTATCCCATGCCCTATTCTCAAAATATCTGCTCATGTAGAAATGCCATACGTGAGAGGAAAATTTCCACCTGAACGATGGAGAGCATTTCCTCAGAGACTGGAGAGGAAAATGCTCACACAAGCCTTGTTCATGGGATAAAGCAACTGGCCACCTGTCTAAAATTACTCCCATTTAGACCTACAACAGAGAAACTATTGTTAAGGCTTTTTGTTGGGTTAATTTATTTTATTATATTTACTTGTCTGACTTTTTATTTTGAGTAAGAGGCAGAAAAAGATTGAGGAAAAGAGCTCTCTATATATTAAGCAGAGACCATCGGGAGAAGGAGGGAATAGTAGCAAGAAAGGAATTATAGGAGGTTGTAGGGGCATTATAGGAGATTGCTAGGGAAACCTGACGTAACAGAGAATTTTTTTAAAGGCAAAAACATATTTTTTAAAGCAAAATATACAGTTTTAAGACCAGGTACAAACAATCTTGACTGATGACTAAGCAAAACATTTTTTCTTACTAAAAATGGACATGCTCCTATAGCAAAAAAAACTCTACATAAATGGTTTGCAAATGTCACAAAACCAATCAAAATATTCTCAAACATTCTGAAAATATTCTGAAGATAAGTGGCATGGAGAACTAGAGGGTTCAATTATTAAATAATTAGTATTAAATACTAGTGATAGGTCAATACATAATATTCAAATTTTGAATCATATACATTTTCATCGGATTTTTTGTGCTTTTGGATTTATGTCAGTTTTTTAATGGTAGGAAATAGTGCAAAGAGATATTTTTTTAAAAAGCCAGCATTTAAAGGTCAAAGTTATACAGTATATGAACATAATTTTGAAGTACAATGTATTTCAAACCTGTGTTGTAAGGAATTCACTAAGCTTTAAATTGCACAATGAGGCAAGCGCTCTGAAGCAAATAATTCTTAGTGCTTATACTTTTATGCTTAATTGCATTTGGATTTGTTTTAAATTCTTCTGTTATTAAGTTATAAAACCTTGCAATTTTTAAAATATTTTTTCTTTATTCTCCTTTAATATGACAATATTTTCAACCAAAAAAGTTTCCAAAATTATAATTTTCCATAGAAATATAAAAATAATGTCAAAATAACAAAAAATATTAACCCACTTACAAACATTTATTAAGCACCAAACATGCTGTGTAAACTATTACATGCGCAAGAATACAACAAAGCACAAAATAAAAATCCCTGCCCTCAGGGAGCTTGAATTCTCACGGTAAACAAGTAAATGACATGTCAGAATATGTGCCGTGGAGAAAAATGAAGCAGGGTAAGAAGGTGGATGAGCGCTGGGTTGGGGCTACTACTTTAGATTCAGTAGTTGGGAAGGGCCTCTTTAATATGATGCCATTTGAACAAAAAGCTAAAGGAAGTAAAGCAGCGAGCCATCTGTCTTTCTTGGGGGAAGATCTTTTCAGGCAGAAAAAGCAGATGGTCCAAAGGCCTTGAAGTGAGTGAAGTGAATATGGTCCCCAGATTCAAGGAAGAGCGAAGACACCAATCTGGCTAAAGCTGGGTAGTAGGTGGGGAAAAGAAGTACTAGCCTGGAAGACTAGAACTTTGATATTGCTGCAAAATAAATGATCACAAACTCAGAAACTTGAAACAACATCCATTTATTATCTCACGGTTTTTGTAGATCAGAAGTCTGGGCTGGCTCCTCTACTCAGGGTCTCACAAGACTGAACTCAAGATGCAGGCTGAGCTGCATTCTCACATGATCTAGGGGAGAGTCTGCTTCCTAGCTCATTCAGGTTGTTGGTAGAATTTATTTCCTTGCAGCTGTCTGGCTGGGATCCCTGTTTCTAGCTAGTTATCAGCTGAGTTGATGCTCAGCTCCAAGAGGCCACCCTCAGGTTCTTACCATGTGGCCCTCTCCATAGGCAGATGACAAGATGGCAGTTTGCTTTTTCAAGACCAGCAGGAAAATTTGTCTCTCCAGTCTGCTAAGATGGTGTCTTATACGAGGTTACCCCAGCCACCTAGGTGTCATTATAGAAGTGACTATCTCATCACCTTTGGCATATAGGGTGACCTTATAAAGGGAGGCACTATCCTCTCATAGTCAGGCCCCATCCCCACTCAAGGGGAGAGTATTACGCAGGGCACATAAACCAGTGGGGTAGGAATGTTAGGGGACATCTTATATTCTGTCCACCACAAGAAGTGGTGAATGAGATAATCTAGAACTTGATAGGCCACTGTAAGAATTTTGCCCCTTCTCTGAGTGAGGTGGAAGACCAACAGAAGATTTTAAACTGACATAAGTTTTAAAGTGAGAACGTGGGCTGCAGTGTAGAGAACAGACTGTACAGGAACAAAGAGAGAAGCATGGAGATGAGTTAGAAGAAAGCAGGATGAAGTTGAGATGTGTTAGATTCTAGTTTTCCTTTGAAGGTAGCACTGACAAGATATTGCGATTGGATATGGAGAATAAGAGAAAGAAGAATCAGAGAATACATAGATATGGCCTGAACAATGGGAAGAGTGGAGTTGCAATTTCCTGAGATGGGATGACTGTGAGGATAAACAGGATTTTAGGCAAAGGAGTGGGCAGCAAGGAAGAGTGAAGAATTCAGTTTTAAACATTTTAAGTTTGAGAAATTTTTTTAAAGTTCAAATAAAGATGTCATTAGGTGGTTGAATGTGAGAGTATGGAGTTTAAGAGACCAGTCAAGGCTAGAGAGAAAAACATGGGAATCATCAGAGTACAGATGATGTTAAAAGCTTGGAGACTGGATGAAAATGAGTGAGTGAAGAGTGAAAAGAGAAGTGTTCCTAGACTGAGATATAGGACACTTCAACATTTAGAGGTCAGGGTATTAGGAGCAACCTGCAAAAAAAAAAAAAAAAAAAAAAAAAAACAAGAGGAGTGGCCAGCTTCTTAGCAGTAGGAAGAAAAAATGAAAATCTGGTATCTCAGCTATGAAGTGAAAAATGGGTTTTAAGGAGGGAGTGATCCACTGTACAGATACGCCAAAGGAGGAGCATCAAAAATTGTCCTTTGGATTTAGCAATGTGGAAGCCATTCATTCCTGATGGTGACAAAAGCTGTGTAGGTGAAGTGATGGAGATAAAAACCTGATGAGGATGGATTCAAAAGACAATCAGAGGAGGCAAAGCAGAGACAGCTCCTAAAATGGTTCTCCTATAAAGAGGAGTGGGGAAATGGAGCACAAGTTAGGAGATGTGAGAGATTTGGTGGCAATTTTTTTTTCCTTTTTGAGGAAGATTAGCCCTGAGCTAACATCCGTGCCCATCTTCCTCTACTTTATATGTGGGATGCCTACCACAGTGTGGCTTGCCAAGCACTGTCATGTCTGCACCCAGGATCCGAACTGACAAACCCTGGGCTGCCAAAGTGGAACACGTGCACTTAACCACTGCGTGGTGGCATTTTTTATGCTAATATACATGATCTAGTAGAGAGGGAATAATTTATGATATAAGAGCAAAATGAGATAATTGCTGGAGTAATGTTCTTGGAGAGGTGAAAAGAGAGGGAATCTAAAAGACTAGTGGAGGGGTTGACTTTAGATATGAAACAGAGTTCATCTAAAACAGGAAGGAAGGCAGAGTAAACGCTGGAACATTGGTAAATACAGTGTGGGAAATTGTCAAATTCCTCTTCTCAGTGAAACAGAAACCAGATAAATCATATGAGAATGAGGAAGAGGGGAGACTTTTTGGAGGTTCTGGAAACAAGGAGAGTGGGAGGGCAAATGGACCAGAGAAATATATTAGTACTATAGAGTAATAATGGGGGCACCCATGAAGTTAGAGGTCATGAACCCAAACAAAACCTCTAAGCATGGAAGTCAGGTTATGCAAGCCCACTCAGCTGCAAGGATGCAAGGATGGAGTAAGTGAACAAAATATTGGATTTAACCACAGGTTTTGATGGTGTAGCTTTTATTTTCATTTTATCTATCTGTCTGTCTATTTGTCTATCTATTTATCTATCTATCTGTCCATCTATCTATCTATATTTTGCTGGGGAAGTATAGTAACAGAATAGGGGCACAGGAGTTGAGGATACATTCAAGGGAATTGTTTCGTGATTTCTCAGTGATGCACCATGGAACCTCAACTGGATAAAAACAGAAGAGTGGACATAGGGGAGGGGGCTGTAAAGGGTAGAGACAGAACTTTAGGATCAATGACTAGGTGCAGGCAAAGAGCAGCGAGAAGGAGTATCCTGGAAAGATATGAGATGAAAAAATCAGAAAATAGGACGTTTAAAATTAAGACTCTGGAGAGGTGGTATTAATGACAAGATGTAGGGGATGACCACAGGAGTGGGTTGCTGGAGTAGGGTAGAGAAAAGCCTAAAAGGCCAAGAAATTGAAAAAGTCATCTATGTGGCTATCGAATCACAAGATGTATAAAAGGAGTTGTGCTGAAGAGAGACACGGTGAATTACAAGTTAAAGTCCTCATGAAACGAGGGGAGGTGACTTCTTTAGGTGACCCCAGTAATGTGGGGAATCCAACGGCATGTTCAAGGTCAAAAGCTTCAATCCAGGGACGTTTTCAGAGGATGTTGATCCTCCACCAGGTTTAAAAGGCAGCCACTTGGCAGGGCTGCAGAGGAGAAAGGCAGCTTCCAGTTAAAGAAAGAAAAATGATTGACGATAGGGGATGGGGCTGGGGAGGGACCTCAGGAATCGGAATAGAGTTGGGGAGCAGAAGGCACTAGGGCCAGTGTAGGGAGTGGATAGACAGGTAAAATGATGGGCGGCCATGTGGATGAAGGATGACGTGCGGATCTAGGGCTTCTGCATGGTGACCAATCACCTGAGAATGAGTAATGGTTACCGCCACCATAAGGAAACTCAGTTTAGCTGGGCAAAATATGCATCGGTAGACAGGCCAGCACTAATTTTAAAACACTATAAAGACCTGAAGTTTCCCATTTTCTGATTTTAACTTGTTCCACTACATAGTCTTAACACTGCATTACTAAATCATCTGGTACTTATTCTAGAGGTCAAGATGTGACCGATTCACACTTAAAGCAGTCTAGATAGGATAATGAAGATTCCTTCAGAACTTTTTTGTTAAAAGGAAGAAAAGTAATTAAAGCAAAGTTCAAGACACTCTGTGATACGGAAACAGTATACTGCTTTTATTCATGCTAAAAGGAGTCTGAAGATCGGCAGGAACCGATCAAATGTCCTATACCAGTTTTTCAACATAAAGTGCATGAGAAAGCCATCTACTTTTTCTCCAAATGTCTCCCTTTCAAAACATTAGTTTAAGATTTCTGATTACGAGAGTATATCTATTAGCATTAAAAGGCCTTTATCACATCTCTAAAGAATCCATATAACAAAGAGTTTGGTATTCCGCAGGCTGAGTTCTAACAGGAGATAGAGACAGTAAAACATAAAGGCACAGGATTAAAATTTTCAATTAGAGAGCGATGTCTATATATTCTTTTGTAAATTTTTGAGAACTATCAAAGTTTGTGTTCCAAATAAACATTTCACTAGCTTTGAAAAACCCTGGATGCAGGGTTTTATTATCTCTTTTACTCTAAGATAAACTCCTCAGAACCCAGTATTAGGACTGAATAAAATTGGAGAATGCTTAGAGCCAAAAGGAACCTTAAGTATCATTCAATTCATTTTGTAGAAACTAAGACCCAGAGAGGTTAAGTGAAAGGTTCAAGGCCAGCTCACAAGTCATCAGCAGTGCTGATTTGTCCAAGAACAGTAGAAATCAGAAGACCACATCCAATTTTTTAACATTTATTTTTGAAAATCAAAAGATGAAACGGTGGTAACGTATTTATTTTTAGCTGTTTGTTCAATAAGTTTATTGTTCTAAATCCCTTGGGATTTCCTGGGTGATAGTAGTGTCTGTTGTTCTAATGAGGCAATGCTTGGTGGGCTCTTAAATGGGGGCTGGTCACCAGAAAGACCAAGACATGATTAGAAGCTTGGAACTTTCAGCTCCACACCCTACGTTCCATGAAGGAGAGAGAACTTGACTGAATGATTGATCCTGCCTATGTGATGAACTCTCCATAAAGATCTCAAAAGTATGGGATTCAGATAGCTTCCGGGTTGGTGAACATATTCATGTACTGAGGGTGGAGCATCCCATCTCCACGGGCACAGAAGTTCCTGCATTCAAGACCCTTCCAGATCTCGCCCTATGTATCTCTTCATCTGGCTGTTCATCTGTATCCTTTATGATATCCTTTGTTATATAATAAACTGGTAAACATAAGTAAGTGCTTCCCTGAGTTCTGTCAACTATTCTATCAAATGATCGAATCCAAAGGAGTCGTGGGAACCTCTGATTTGTAGCCAAGTTGGATAGAAGTTGTGGGTACCTGGGGACCTGCTACCTGTGACTGGCATCTGAAATGGGGGTAGTCTTATGGGACTGAACCTTTAACCTGTGGGGTCTACATCAACTTCAGTTAATGTTAGAAGGGAATTGAATTGTAAGGACACCCAGCTGGTATCACACAGAATTGCTTGGTGTGGGGAAAACCCCACACATTTGGTTGTCAGAACTGTCAGAAGTGAAGTATTCTGAGTGTGTAGGAAATGAGAAACACACAGGAATGTTTTCCCTTTATGCTGATTGAGTATTCTGCAGAATCAAATTATTTTTCCTTATTCTCAGTGTTGTTTTATTCAAGCTATTATGTTTTTAACATTATAGTCTCTCTTCCCCATCCTGCTATTGCTTAATAAATTGATGTGTTACAGAACTTTCTTGAGAGTACTGAACAGATACTTTCTAAAATATCCTTTTATCAATGAATTTTAAAATGTTAATGATGATTTTACTCTATTTACCTATTCATAAATTTGCTTCTTTTCACCGTAGTTTAAAACATTTTCCTAGGCTTCACATGGTTGCTTTTTTTCTTCATTAGTTTATTAATTCATTTTTACAATCTTAACTCACCTAAACTTGATAATGTTCAAAACGGAACTCCCAACTCCTCTTACAACCGGCTTCACTGAAGCCTCACCCTTCTCAGTTAACAGAACTCCATTGTTCCCAAAGTCTGGACCACAATCTTAGGATTCATTTTTATTTCCTTTCTCTCATATCTCAAATCAATGCTGTCACCAAATCCTGTTTGTTGTACCTTCAAAATATATCCAGAATGCAATCACTTCTCACTACCTCCCGAGTGCAAGCCCCCACCACCCACCCCTGCACGAGGCAGAGGCCTCCTACTTGGCCTTCCAGCTTCCACTCTTGCCCTCCTGCGGTGTGTCTGCTCTCAACACAACATAAATCAGATCATGTCACTCCTCTGCTCAAAACCCTACCATGGCGCCATCTTTACTCAGAGTGAAGGATGAAGCAGGTCACACGGCTGTCGATCCCACACCACCTAGACCTTGTCACCTCCTTGGTCATATTTCTTTTACTCTCCTCCTTGTGCTGCTCTCTCAACCCCTGCCTCACGGGCCTCTTTACTGTTCCATAAATACACCAGGCAAACACCCTCCTTAGGGTCTTTACAGTGGCTATTCATTTTGCTTGTAATAGCAACAGTAGCACTGCCACCATGATCACCACCCCTCCCCAGCTAATAGCTGCATGGTTATTTTCTCTTTCAAGTTTTTGCTCAAATGTCACCTTCCCAAAGAGGGTGGCATTGATCACCCAGTAGACCAGGCTGGCCATAGGTGGAGAAAGCATATGACCAAAGACAAACAGGTATTAAACAGCCTGGAGCTGTTAGATACTCATTTTTGAAAAAGAAAAAGCTATTGAGACCCAGTGTTATGAGACACTCAGGCTGATGACGATAATGATGGTAATGATGACCAGTATTTATTGGGTGCTATGTACCAGGCACTGTTTCAATTGCACTGCATGTATTATTTTTTGTAAATCTCAATATATATCTCATGAGGTACATATTACTCTTATTCTCAATTTTAGATGAGGATTGTGAGGTGCCCTCAAAACTCTAAGTAATGCCTCTCTTTCTAAAGACTTCTTTAAACTGGATGCTGAAAGGGTTGTCTTCCAGGAACATGAAAGTTATCTAACAAAAACCAATACCTTTTCCCTGTAAAATTCACTAATCGGGTCCTCTAAGTAATACAAATATTACTTCCTTACCTCCCTCTGCCCACACTCCTCAACCACCAACACCACTCCAGTCCCCTACCGGCAAGTCATAGATGGAGACAATGTTCAGGCTCCTAGCACTAGTGACTTAGTGCTCACTTAATCCAGTTAATGGTTTAGGGTAATGGTTAGTTAATGGCAGAATTTGGACCACAATTCTTAAGAGTGATGTGACTTGGCTTCCAGTCCCAGTTAAGGTAACAGGTAATCCACATGGCCATCATAGTCTGCACTGGAACCTCATGGATCGGCTTTAGGCACTGATTATTAATATGCATGACTCAAAAACAGAAGGGAAAACTCTTTCCCAGAATGAGTATTCAAATGGTCTTATAAAAGTGACTTCTTCCCCATTCTCAGCCTCTCCTCTAACTTCAGAATTGCCCAGGATTCTCTTAAAATTAGTTCCATAAGGAAACTCTCCGACCACTTGGAAATTCATCAGCCTTCCTTCTGACTCCATCTCTCATCAGAGAAGGCATTAGCTGGGAAGTTTGTAAAGCTTTCATTGAGGAATGGATCTGCAAGGTGTCAGAAGAGAAAAACACTTTTCCAGAAAACATGTATTCCTGTTTTTTATTCACTTAGCCCTGAAACTCAAAGCAACTTGGCTGCTTCATTTTAGATCCATGACTAGCACTGTTGAACTCAAAGCATTTACAAACACAATCTCTGAGAAAATAATAAAATGTCCTAACAAATACTATGAAACCAGTTATAGGTGTTTTTACCATTTTCCCCTCCATGGAGTCTTCATATACCCTTTATTATCTTCAGTTTTTAAATGAACTTAGCAGGAAAGATAACATCACTCAAATAGTACTTGTTTCAAGGGAGTTGAGGGAAGAAGAGATGGCAGGAAAGAAAGAATAGGTAAAAAACTTTTTTTTTCTATTAAAGAGTAAATGGATCCTTTACTTAAAATCTAGTTTATGAACCTGTAATTCAAGTTCACCTCAGTGGTATTATTATCATTAGTAGACAGATGGGGAAATTTAAGCACTGCAATTAACTCCTAGCAACAAAATGAAATTCTAACTTCCTCCAATGTTACAATGGCAGGCCTATCCTTAACCAGCTTTAAAGGCTATATCACTTGGTCATGGAAGCAATTCATTTTTACTGGTACCAGGGAAAAGTCGCAATAGCCAAGAAGTTTAGTGTTAGTTGGCAGTTTGCCCAATTAAACAAGCAAACCCAAGAACCCTTAGAGACTGCCTCTCCTATTTACTGTATAAGTCCCTGGAAAATCTTCAATTTGATTCCAGACAAGAGAAAAATAATCCTCACTATACATCATTTCCAAGTTTAGGATTGAAACTTTTAAACCTGCTTTGAATTAGAGAAACTGCGCCAAAGTTGGGGAAGACAAAGATAAAATAAAATTCAAATTATCTGCCCAGATCTTCAATGGGTGGATGAGGATTAGACCAAGTTTATTAGGGCAACTTAAATTTGGTTTTACTAATCAATTTTTATATTGAACTTCTGAAGGAATTGTTTATTTACTTTCCAACTTACATGTATAAGAAAGAAGTAAAATTCACCATGTATCTACAAGTGAATTTCCTCATTTCATTTGCTTGTAATAATGTAACAAATGTAATATATCCCCAGTAGCACTTAGGTCAGGTCCAATTAAACCTGTATTCAATGATTTCAGTTAATTTTAAAAACTTACTTTCTATGCAAGATGGTAAAACTATTCCAGAATGTAACAAACTCATCAGTGTCATACAATGTTATAAAGAAGAATCCTTAATTACCTAATGTTTTCTATCAAATTCTACTAAGCTTAAGCACATTGATCAAAGGATCCAATGGATCACTCATAAAATAGCCTATCTCTAGAAACAACCATCCCTCATTGTAGCACAGCCTTGAGAAAAACAATTTGCTTACATTGGTGCTAAATGTAATAAAGCGAAGCAAAATAAACTTGCCTATTCTCTTCTTTCTTCTTGCTTATTCTACATGTTTTTATCTTTGATCTCATCCTTCTCTTCTGCCTTCTTAAAGTCATTTACCACATTATTTTCATGTACTTTCTGTTTCCTTATCTTCTATTAATAAAATAGTATTCTCCTTACTTTTCCTGACTCAATTCTTTACGTTACTGGAGCCTCATTGTGAACAATCTCTTTCAACTCCATTTTTACTATGAGACAGGCATGCTACGCCACAGAACAACAGACATCAGTGAATTTCAGTTAATGGATTAGGGCAGAAAATCATAGGCTAGAGCATCCTATTAGGGGAAATACATTGTCAAGGGGCAGGTCACTTTCTATATTCCCTCAGGGAGGAAACCTCCTTCACAGCTGACTCGTATACATTAAGTAGAACTGACAATGTGTAAATAGAAAAGCCAAGTCAAACCTCATTGGAAACACAGTTAAAAAATGGTGACCTTCTCGCATTAAGTCTTTGTTAGCTGGAGCAGGAATGATGAGCTCTGCTCTGCTTCTTCAGGCACCCACTCCAAGGCCTGCTGACAGGAACATGGTCCTTTGGTCTTGGGAGACTGAGGAGCCAATGGAGGGGGATGGTGACCAGACCTTTGCACTGACATGCCTGGAGACTATTACCTCTCAGTTCCTGGTGAGAATAAATTTGGAGACTATCAATGTTTTCTGGATGAGTAATGTTTTCTGGATGAGTAAGACTTATTCCTTGAGCAAGAGATACCAAGAAATGGAGGGAAAATAATTGGAAGTCAGCGTGGGAAGGAATCTAAACTGCATCATCCACACATACAAACACTGTGCTCTCTTGCTGGCTGAAGTTGAAACTGAGCTCAAAACCCTGAGAAGAAGGGTTTCCAGAGAAAGACAGAGACTCTGACTCCACCTTTAGAAAGCATCATGTGCACAAAGCTTGCTATAAATGAGGGAGGAAGTGGTGTCAGTGTCAAACATAATGTGTGTGGCTGCAGATGAGCGTGAAAAAGCAGACTTGCCATCTTGTATATCTTGGCTGAAGTTTTTGCATATGTTCACGGTCGAGCTCATTTGGGTGGGGAGTGGGAAGGAATACAAAGTTTAAAGCAGGAAAAGAGCATAATCAGATAAGAATTTTAGAAAGGATGATTTGAAAATGATGCTTGGGCACTTGATGGTTCTCAATTTTAACGAAGAAAGGCAAAACACCGAAAGGCAGAGCTTTCAGGGGAAGAACCAAATTCAGTTTAGCGTAGTTACAGCATTAGATGATTGTGAAAATAAACAGGTGCCCACTTATCTGAGCTTAAAAAGAACCTGTCAGTGAACATAAAAGTGACAGCATGTATTTTGTCACTCCTTTCTCATACATTTTGTGAAAATTTCACAAATTGGTGTCTATATAGGCCACGGCATGGGTGTAAAATGCCATGGGGTTGGCAATGGGGACATAGGGGACAGGAGAAATAGGGTGAGTAATTGCATGTGGTTAGAGGCATAATGTGTGGGGGTGGAGGGTGTGTGTGTAGGAGCAAGTGTTTATTTCAGTGAAGACCACGTGCCTGCCTACAGATGTGTGTGTTAGAGAATATGCTTATGGTGAGAAAAAGTGGTAAACACATAGCCACTCATGTATTCTTCTGGAAAATTCATGGTTGTTCTTGTCGTTCTAAATCAGCATTTTCTAAACTATGTAGCTGTGTTCCTTGGAACACAGTGTCTGCTAAGCTCTTAATATGTGTTCCATGAAGACAGCTTCTTGTGTTCAAATTAGCTTGGGACAAGCTGCAGGTGACATCTCTCCTCTGAGAGACCCAAAGGGCTTTGGGGGCTAAGGAAGGCTCTGAGAAATACTATAGTAAGGTAACCAACTTCACCTTTTTCTTATAAGAGCATTTTCCAACTTATTTGACATAAAACTCCTTCATTCAAAGAACATATACTAATAGCTGAAGGGAAATTGGTGTTCCAAAAAACAATTTGGAAAAAGCTCATTTAAATGTGTCCAGAGCAATAGAAACACAGAGTGATAATGATAAAAGTGACTTTGGTAACCATGGGCAAACCCAATACAAAATTTTCAGGTCGAATACAATTCCTTGCAGGCCTAATCAGTCCTACAAATTCTCTTCAAAGCTAAATTAGCTCTCCAACTTCTTAAGCAGGTAGGTCTTTGTGTACAGATACTAACTTCGTGTGATTTGCATTTTAAAAGAGGAAATATTTCAGGCTTTTTAACACAAATTGAGGAGCTATTGAAGTGTACTCCAAGTATGTGTTGTCCCTTTAGTGACTGAAAACTCTAATTTGCAATGTGACTAATATGACATCTTTTGAATAATGCAAACTAAGAAAGTGCTAATTGGTTTCCATGGTCATACCTACAGCCTCATGAAAATGGATTAGGAACATAAAGAAAAAGGCAGACGATATAACTGCAGAGCCATTTAAATTATAAATGAAAGACAGTCTAGTTGAATGAAATGGAAAATAATAATACTGATA
The DNA here is from genome assembly GCF_041296235.1 of Equus asinus. NCBI lineage: Eukaryota > Metazoa > Chordata > Mammalia > Perissodactyla > Equidae > Equus > Equus asinus. Next base: position 31,407,887 of record NC_091792.1, read on the forward strand.
ATAAAAATTTTAATAACAGGTGACCAGCATGATGAGCACCTGCTTTCCATCTGACAAAATTTCAGATAGGCTGTGTATAATATGTATAATTTTCACCTGAAAAAAAAACCCTAAGGCTAGAGAAGCTGGCCGATAAAAGAAAACGTAAAATTTATAGCTAGCATTTATCGACCACCTACTGTGTAACAGGCATTGTTGTGAACACTTCACATTAGGAATTCACGTGAGCCTCAAAACAGCTTTGTGAGGTGGGCACCACTGTCATCCCCATTTCACAGATAAGAAAACTGAACAATCAGCCATCCTGTTATGCAACAGAAGAGCCAGGATTTGGGCTCAGGTATGTCTCTAAATCATGGGTTCTTTCTACTTTTCTACTGTCCTAATGCCATGATATTTGTATACTCTGCACTCTCTGATTTTATTATAAGTTGATGTAATTTTAACAATTATTGCAAAGTGGCTCATGTTAGAGCCTTTTGATAATTTTACGCAATTGTGTCCCTGAAGGACATTAACACAGCCCCATAAAAGAACATAATCTGTTTCAGAAGCAAATGCCCCTACTTCTGTGTTTGATGTCTTCATTCTCACAATCCCGTCCTGAGAAATGTCACTTGAATTTACTTCTGTAGACAGTTTTTGATATATTCAGCAATAAAATGCGCCAGTAAACTCTAAAAGCAATTGATACTCTGTGTGACATTTATGAATTTCCGTACTGATTTCAGCACTGTATTGCTGAAGTTTTAAGTCAAAACAAATTTTATTTTTTTCCCAATTCTATTGGAATGCTTCCTGTTTCAACCAAACAAACTGCTCTCCATATGCCTCTTGCTGGCATCTGCCAACTGATAAGAAGCCAAATCTGATGTCAGAGAGACTAAAGCCAGAATTTAAGTTGCAGGTCAGCACTCATTTCTCAAATAATAGAAATGGTATATCGAGATCAAAGGCTAAATCAATCCCTTTGCATGGATCAATTTAGAGAAATGTGGATACCACATTTTAATAAAGAACTTCAACAAACTAGGGAAGCAAACTAAGCAAAACATTGTGATGGTTGAAGAATTAGTAAGTTTAATGCAGAAGGAAAGAAAACAGTATTTACAGTCTTTTTCTCTAATGCACAGCAGTGCATGGAACTTCACTGCATTCATTAATTGCCCAGAATAACCCTGGGAAAGTCATTAGCACTTCCATTAACAGATGTTAAAGAGAATAGGCAATATGCCTGGGATGACACAGCTGGTGACAGAGCTGGGACTTGAACCCAAGTTTGGTATGAAAGTCTGGCATTCTTTCTATGACATTACATTCCTTCCTGAGGAAAAAAAAGGAGCAAAGATTTAAAGTTGAACAAAAGAGCTGCCTTCAAATGTGATCACAGAGCAAAGGCATGAGACTTTTTCTACCTATTTCCATGAAGGAGAGCTGGGACCATGGCAAGGACATAAAATTTGGGATAAAATAGGAATACTTTGCTACACTGACCTGTGTGAAAATGGAAAAGACACGTGGCTCCTTGAGTTTGAGTTCCCTGTTGTTAAAAGGCTCCAAGAAGAAGCTGAGGTGCCAAGATCTCTTCTAGTCTCTAAAATTATTTAATTCTAAGATTCAAACAAAATACATAGTCTCCAAGAAATCCTGATATCAAGAACCCTTCTTCCCTCCCAATCTGCCTTTTCCATCCCGTCTCAGCTGTGTGATCTTAGGAAGTCAAACTTCTAATCCTTAGTTCGCTTATTAGTAAATAGGAATAATATCACCTTCCAGGCAAGATTGTTAGAAGATTAAATAAGATAAGACATTTGAAATGCTTAATCCATCGTAAGCTCAAACAGTGTAAGTTACGTCTTCCTATTTGTCTATGAGGCCCGAGTCAGTGTCAGGACCAGAGGAGCTCTAGGAGGAGCTGCCTGTCACCTCCCCTTGAATCATGCCAAAAGCACAGTGAAGGAAGCACTCCAAGGATGCGAGGCTTTCCACTTCTTTGTGCATCTGGATCAATCACAAGTCTGCATTTGCTATTGACTTGCACGTTTTCCTGCTTGTTCACTCCCAGAGAAAAATATGCAATGTTCTTAGACATTGCTTTCAGGGTATACGATGTGCATTTTTAGTCAACTCTATGCAAAATCATCAATTAAGTTAGGTTTTTACATGCCATCCTCATCCTATAACTTTTCCAGTGGTGCATTCAATAAAGCATACTACTATTCTGTTTTTTAATTAACCATGAATATGCTATTCTCTCTCAAAAAGGGGTTTTTGGCTGCCAGTTAATGTCTCTTCCTTTATTTAATATACAAAATGTTTTAGGCATACACAAGAATTAGTGTTGTGGAACCATTATCACTTTCTGCTGTAATCCTACTTTCCGGTACCTAAAAAAGCTGACTGGAAGACTTTACAAAGAGAATGAAATATATTCAAATATACATGATTATGAAGATGCTTGATGTGATTTTTTAGATTATCTCTGAAGTTCAAATACATTTTGATAAGAAAAGATGTCATTATAGAAGTATTCATCATATATAAAACTTTAGACTATTAATTGGTGCTTAAATTAAGAAGACTTGCATAACTATTATTTACACACAGGGAAAGAGTAGCAGTAGGAAATTAAAACTCTAAGAAGGGTTAATTTCATTTGAAATGAAAAAGAAACATCATCGAAGACTCTATCTATGGCCAACGTTGATCTCAGGTTACTGCGGGAGTTCTGATGCATTCATGCATCCAGGAGCAAACTCATCCTGATCCACTGCCCTGTGGCCTATAGACCATGCCTGGGCTCCCAACCTGTGAGATACTAGTGACAATTTCATCTTTTCATCACTCTGAATATGCTTGTGTAGAAAACAGTATGTTACAGTCTACGGAGCCTCTCCTTATCATTACTTCCAGCCCCCAAGTTATGAACATGCCATGGGAGATTAAGTTAAAAACGTGGGGTTTTTCTCATTCTTTTATTTTTAGAAACAAAATTGAAGTGTGTGTGAGTTTAAGGAGGTTAAATTAAGCAAAATACCAAAAAATAAAAACCTGAAGAACTCATAATTTGGATCTTAACTTCTATAAGCACACACATTTGACAATGGAAAATAAGTATTCCTGGTTTGTGAGAAAGCAAAATAGTCCTAAAATAATACAGATGCACAAACAGATATCCATTCACACAATCTATGATACAGTTGTATATGCATGAATACATACACATACAAACGTTACACAAAATAGGGAAAATTTAAAAACAAACAGTAGAACTGTAATGCTTATTTCTTTCATAGGCTCTCCCATACATCTGTATATTATAAACATAGCACCATACGTCCATTTAGGATCACTGGAGTCTTATATTACATGTTACATGGCAGCACTATTATAAATGTGGCAGAAGTAATAAGTGAGAAGAAAACATAAATTCTCTTTTTATGAATAAATTCTTACATATCTGTATTTAAGAAAATGTTGTCACATCCATTCTGATAAAATCATATAAATATTTTCTTAGTTTTGGAGGGTTACATGTAGAAGGTTACAAAAGAACTAACAGAGCGCTTAAGAGCTGAACGTTTCTGCGATGAGGTAAAGTGGCCTACACCGAAATCAATGTGAATTCTAAGTAAAGTTTTCAGCTTTTCAAGCAAATTACAATCTATCACTCATTTCTCCGAGAACTACTCGTCTCAGATATACTCTAATGCTTATACTATATTATATTCGCTAATTCAGGTGAATTCCACTCAGACACAAATGGTACTAAGTGTACATTCAGCATTCATGAAGACATAAGGAAGTCATCCTCATGAATCAAAATTACAACAAATAATTATTGAACCCGTACTATGCCACAGGCATATAAGACTGAATTTTAAGATAAAGCATTAAGGAAAAAATAAATGAGGTCCCTAAAACTTTCCAAAGGATGAAATATAAAATGGAGAAGTAAGTAAAGATTCTGTGAGATCATTAGCTTCCTACAAGGCAGGAAAATAAGAACGGAACAAGCTTTGGAGTCAGACCAAAGTAAATTCTAACCTTCCTTGTATAATCAGCAGCTGTGGGATCTTAGATAAGTTGCTGTAAAATGAATATGATAATGCTGCGTGATTAAATAAGATCATGCACAGAAAGCATCTAACACATTCTTTGCATGCTAGTAGATGTTCAATTAATAATGAGATTGTTCATTAACAGTGTTACTAATAACATCAACTGCAAAATATTAACTCTGCTATTTTTAAAAATTTCTAAAAAATTGATCACTGCAGGTGGCATATGAAAAATTAATAAAAGCTTGCTGAATGAATGAGCACTGAATGTAATCCAAACTGTGAGGAGACATGCAACGAAGCTCAGACAAGGTCAGAACACTTCCATCTGTCTCTATTCTATGAAAAGGATTTTCTAGAAAAGAAGTTATACCCTCCTCCCTTTTTTTCTGCCTCTGTGGTTGTTAGAATACTTTAAGAGAAAGGTAATTTTTCCCGACTACTAGCGCCATTCGCAGAGACAGACCTAATTTCTCCATTCTCTCATTAAATCATAAAACAGGGTTATAGTGTTCCAAATTTCTACTTGCATGGTGCCAAGACATTCAGATCAGGTTGGTAGAGTAAATGATTGTCAGGTGCTCGGGCAGTAAACCAGGTGGAAGGCCTCGTAATGCCATGTTCTGGGGTGAGAATAGATTCCACAAGTTTCCCTCAGCCTTCATTTCCCCCCAACTTAGCAGGCTGGTACCCACTTTCTGCCATCATGGCTAATATTCCTGAGTTCTCCATGGTGTGTTAACACTCATTACGTCTTTATTTAGTCTAAGATGAGGCACTGTGGTGGACTCAGTCCATGAAGAAGTGGTCCTGGACCTGAGGCCTTGCTTTTTTCTGCCTTTACTAAGTCACATGACACGTGATATGTTTTAACTAGTTCTCAGTTTCTCTTTTGTCAAAAGAAACAAAGGGTCATTACAGCATAGGCTTTGCAGTCAGAAATATGTGGCTCCGTACGGTGGCTTTCCTACTTCTAAGCACTGTAACCTTGTACAAATTATTTACCTGCTTGCTACGCCTCGGTTTCTTAACTTATAAGATGGCAAGAATAATAACATTACAGGCTAACTGTATAAGGGTTAACGAGACAAGATCTCTACTATACTTACAAGAGAATAAAGTAAATTCTTCTTCTTCTTCTTCTTATAAGATTATCCAATATTTTTCTTGCCTACAATTATAATCCTCTATACAAAAACCCTAGCTTTATATTATATAATGGAAGTCAGGAATATATGGCAATCAACTAGAGAATGAAAATGGAAAATATAAATGATTGACATCTAAAAGAAGTCAGAGGAGAGAGGAACTACCAAATGTAAACTAGCAAAACAAAGCAGATGTAATACAAAGGTAAATAGATACCCAGTCCAATTAGGATGCTAGAATACTCAGACAGAAATTTAGCAACTGTGCATTTAAATGAAGATGAACTACATAAGTAGGAACCACTTTACATTGGAGGTATTTTCCCAATATATGCGAACAAATTACAACTTTAAAAATACACTATATTCTATTTTAAGAAATTTGAGTCTAAATATACAAATTAGACACACACTTCTTGTCCTTTAAGTTTTCTGTGGAAAAAAAAATTCAATTCAGTTCAAAAATTCCAGTTCGAGTACACATGGCCTAGTAGCCACATAAAACCATGGTGTTCCGTGGAACTAGTTTGAGAGTTTGGGAATCTGAAGTATCTGGTAAGAAGCAACCTAAAGGGACAGTGATCGTGGGGAAGCTCACCATCAAAGAATGGTGCCTAGAAATACATCCTTATTTCTGTGAATTTGTTTTACAAAAATCTGAGATTTCTATTGCTTTAAAAATAATTACTGGAATATAAAAAGAATAAAGGTCAGATATTATCAGTGCAAAGGAAAATTAAAAACAAAACAAAACAAATAACCAAAAAAATCTTATCCCTGACCTAATGTTCTTTCAACTCAGTAACTCAGAGAGTACTGAGTCAAAGGAAAGAAGATAAATTGTATCAGAACTAAAAAAACATGAAGTACCAGAAATCAAAAGGCTATGAAAAGTCTATACTGTGTCTGGTTCATAGGAAGAGAAATCCACAAAGTCAGCAAAGTACAAAAAGGAAAAAAAATACTAACCTACCTAGTCCACAATTGGTTTTCAAAAATTATCTTTTCTAAAATATTCCATTCTTTGTGGTTGAACTTGTTTTCCTCTTATACAATCGAAATCAAATGAGTTGTAAGCCGAGGTATTAAAATCAAAAGTGGAAATTTGTATTGATTTCATCTAAACCTGTAATTATTACATTCCCTTCTCCTTCCAACATTAATATCCTAAACTTGACCCTTCTGTTCCTATCCTCTCTCTAAGGTATTGTGTGGCTCACTAATTTCCATTTCACTAAAGATTTCTCGTCCCTGATTTCTGTTTCACAGGCAGTGTCTAAATGTTGTGTAGTGCGCTGCTGACGTTGATGACAGTCTTGATATAGTCAATACAGTAGCTTGTGAGTCAGCAAGAGGAGGAATTAAGCGAATGCATCTTATCCAGAATATGCGTGCCCACTAGTAGTTCTAAGTTAGCTCAATGTTTGAGACCTCATATCATGAACCGAGGGGCACTTGCGTCACATCCAACCACCATGCTAGGCTGGCAATAGATATTTTCTAGGTGTCAGTGACACTGATAGCTAGATATTTTAGCTGGCCCTTACACACTACAAATTGAAAATAACCACAGCAAAATTTTATTGGGAATGACACCACAAAACTACAAAGATTTTTAAATGTGTTCTCAAGTAAAATACAACAAAAAAATAACAGATGTTTAAGAGACACAGCCTAAAATAAGCCTGAGAGAAGATAGTGGCCTCATTAGAACCCACCAACACTTATTTGTCTGCATGAATATGGATTACTTTAAATTATTTTATACCGTCTCTTGAGTCAACATCAAAACTGTAAGGATCAGGAAAAATCAGAAAAAGAGACAGCAGCAGTACAGATTCCAGTATGAGCAAGAGTATCTTTACTGAAATAAATTGTTTGTTACCAGTGGGTCCTTGGGGTCCAAGGCAGAGGGCAAACTTAAGACATTTTCTCTTCCCTGAGAGTGGTCTCTAAGTTTCATCAAAAGAGGAGCATCTTAAGATTTACAAAGAGAGTTCCATACAATTTTTATATTCATTTATACTATACAAATATAGCAAGAGGTATTCTCCATGTATACATAATTATAAGTTATTATACAGTCAGAAAACAACATACTATTATTGTTTCAAATTTATTATGAATTTAAAAAGAAATATTTATTCTATTTATTACTTTTGTTAGTATTAAAACATTATGCAACTTCCTAAGGATTTTTGTCTCATCTTATGTATCAAAACAAACTGTACTTATACTCAAAATCAGCTATAATCTATTGTCTGTTTCAATATGGTCTGTTTTAATGTATAACTATCTCATATCTAATAGTATAGCAACAAAATAAGCTTAAAAAAAGAGAATACTCAGTTTATCCTCTATTATCATAAGTCCTCAATGTTGCCTCTAATAAACATATTTCAAACGTAAAAACTTACTTGATTTAAAAAGTAACATTTTGATAAGTAACAAAAAAATTACTTAATAGGACACTCATCATTTCTATTTACTTTCTTACTTTCACAGACTTTCATCACTTTAACGATAATGTGATTTTTTTTTCCTACAAGGGCCGATAACCTTTGACAATTTGAAATATGAACTTTAATGTGAACTTGAATGACTGCTGTTTCACCATAACTTGTTGAAGTAGCGAATATAAGCCATTTGAGTGCTGACATCTGAACGTCTGCAGGAATTGTGACTTTCGAACCCAACCAGCCATCAATAAATATCATGGGCTATTAACTAGAACAGCATTTCTGCAGACAAAGAGACCCACCTCAGGCTCAGGGCTAGCAGCTGCTCCTTTGACTTCAACAGCTCCCCCACTTTAAAACTGGCATAGCCCAGGAAACTTCGCTGAAAATAAGAGAGAAAGAACGATTTTCATTCATTTCTGAGGTTCTTAATATTTTTGCTGTCACACCAATCACACCAATCACACAAAATTAATGTTTAGAAGAATGAAATGTTAACTCTATTAGCCTGACAAATAGGTCACTGGCAGAGATACAATCATCAGTAATATACCCACTTCACGGGGTGAGGTCGAGGGGTACAAATCCTTTTGTTAAAAATAAAGAGACAAATAGCCTAGAAAATAGCAAAATGTATAATACAAAAGCCAAGACTTTTCCACGAACTAATTTTCTCCCCATATGAAAACTGGGGTAAAAGAAAAGATGATAAACTTTCAATATTTACCAGTGCCGACGTTGTTCTTATCAGAATTCCTCAAGTCACTGGCAGCAACAACTTTGTATTCCAGATATGAGCAAATCTGTCACTTGGAGCTATTTTTATGTGGGACTCTGTACAAGCTATAAATAGAAATGCTATATTTCTCCCCCATCATAGCAATGTTTAAAAGCATTTGTTTCCTTTGTTATTTCTATGCTAGCATGGGACAATTTCATTCCAATACACCAAAAAGAAAGGGACTTATTCAGTCACATTTTCTAAAATTGCTTTTTAAACCTATCATAACTGGTGTTGGCTATCTACGAATATCTACTTTCTATACTCTTTGATTCATAATGTAAAGAATAAAACTCTAAATTGATTTTTCTTTTCCAGGATAAAAATCTTTCATCTCTTTTTAATATTCCTGGCTACTTCTGATTTGAAAGTCATACTATTATGGTATACCATGAATAGAATTTCTCATTCTCCCCTCAAGGTCAAGAAGTAAACATGAAAATATCAAAACCATATTATTACCCATGCCATTGCTGCCTAAAACATTGTAATACTCTACAAGAAGTCAATACTACATCTTCCAGAACATTCTCTCTTCATATGTCTGTTGCCAGGCTTCACTAAAATAAGAGGCTGGACTTAAGTAGTCTGAGGCCAGTTGGGTCTTTTCAGAGGAAAGTGTGCAGTTATGCCATACACAAAAGGCTCCATCTGCACTGAGCAACTGTTGGACATAGGAAAGAAAAGCTTCAGGTCAGAATTTTCCTCTCTCTTTTCAAAGCTCTAACTTAGAAGAACTGTTTCAAAAGGCAAACATCTGAAATACAACTCAGTTCTAAACTTGGAGATGCCTGTATTTTAGTAATGATAAACCCAGTGAATTAATTTGAAACTCAAGAGCTGGTTTAGACACCAAGTCACCAAAGCCAGAAGAATATGAGACCAAATTATTAGGTGAAGAATATTAGGTGAAAATAGAGGATTTGTGGAAACAAGCTCTGATGACAGGTCAACGAGTGATGAAATGAGAGTGAATCATGGCAGAAAAGGAAGTGCAACAGCTGTATGAACAAAGTATGCAGAGATTTAGGATGACTTTTCAGCAAGAGGTAATGAGAGCCTAGGAGAGATCCAGCTGAACCAAAGCATTTGTAACTTCATCAGGGATACCTACTAGAACATTCCCATAGAAAAGAGCACCCCTCCTCAACACACACACTGCTATTCTTTATTCCTTATCCTGCTGGATTTTTCTCTATTGGCGCTTAAATATTATATATTTATTTTGTCCCCCCACCAAAAAATTGAGATTTGAAGTAGTTGCACAAGAAGCTTTATTTTGTTTTCTGATAAACCCCCAGTGCCTAACGCATAGTAGGTACATGATAAATATTTACTGACAAAGAATGAATGAACAAATGGCATAGCGCAAGCTTTCAAGTACTAGTTATTCTATTAGATATAGAAGAAATGCTCTTTCTGCATATAGTTATAAACTACTATACTTCACTGAAGTGTGGGAAATCAAAACAATTTTACAGTGTGCAGACAGTACATGTAAAATGTTGTAGTGAATTTCATTTTAGCATTTTGTATTTTAACGAGATGTCTATCTCACTTATTCTTTATATGATAATTAGGGTTTTTAATTTAAATCCTCACCCCTCACTCATTATCCTTATTCAAAGAAAACTCTTAACTGACCAGAAATTTCATGATGCCCTAAAATTTCAAATTATTTCTTCTCTTTGCCTTTTGAGACTTTGAAGGTATGGATGGTTTTAGAATTAATAAAACAAACTACATATGCCATGAATGTTACTGTGGTCTTTTTGACAATAAAAGCAGCAAATGCCCCCAGACTGGAAAATAGCAATGAGAGACAGGTGGAACGGCTATTTTCAGACATGAGCTGCAGACACACGACAAGGCACAGCTGCAAGCAGAGTTTGTGACCACAAGCCTTTGGAGGCCTCTCCTGTCCACCAGCCCAGAAGCTCCTGTGGAGGCGGACCTTGGCTTGTCCATCTTCGAGCCAAGCCCAGTGTGTGGAACAGAGGGGCCGTGTGGTATGCCTACTGCTGCACTGTTTGCAGTGTGCCAAGAACAATGCTCTTGAGTCAATCTTTTCCATCACAACTGTCAGCCACATGCTTAATCTCAAAGGATAATAGGAGAACTTACAGAGAAAACACAATCTGCTAGAAAACAATTTGGGTAAAGGCGTTATGGCATTAGATTATGAAAACATGTCAAACAAGAGGAGATGTTATATAGATATAAATATTATTTATTCTAAAAATAACTGTATACTCTGTCTGGATGTTGCACAAAATACATTAATAAAATCCTCAAATTTAAAGACAATCTATAATTGTTTCACATTTCAACACCAACAATGAAATTGCCTATACATTTATTTTCTAGCAGGTTTTTATGTATTTGCTTCACCTCAACACAAATAAAACTAGGGCCTTCTGCACTCCCAAAGTTGGAAAATACATCATTCATTTACATGAACATTCTTTGGACTCCTGGTAAAAGAACAAATTAAAGGGAAAAACAGTCTTCTCTATTTCTGAAACCTGCATTCCCATATAGGGAAAACAGTGCACCATGCTATATCATAAGCTAATAACTTAATATAAAGCTACTTTATCCTTGCTGTCACTGTAATCATAATCATAGAATTTAAGAGAATTCTTTAAGACTTTTTTTATATTTCAAATATAACTCAAGGAACAATGTTTTCTCTCATTCGGTGCCATTTCTAAACTTCTCATCCTAAAGGTTTCACACTGGGAGCTTTAATATCAGGCGAAAAATAAAAAAGACAAAGAAAAAAATGTAAAGCCTCACTAGAATTGGAGCTTCGGAGGTCTGAAATGTAGTCCTAAATTAGTTATTTTCCAAAAATGGAAATCTGGGCAGTTAAACCATTTGTCCTAGCCCCTGGGCTGCATCCAGTGATGGGCATGCTCAGGCCTTCGATCTCTTTCCTCTCTCTCACAAACCTGTGGTCTTGGATGAGTTCCTCCAACACTCTAGGCCTTGGTTTCTGTATGAAAAAGTTGTATATGATTAACTGTATCTTTCTCATAGCTGTTGTTATGAGAATTAAAGTAACCCAAGCAAAGCACTTAGTATATTGCTGAGAAAACAGGAATATTCCACAAACATTAACTTGCATAGCAATTAAGGTAACACACCCAGAAGTCAAATGACTTAAAAGTATTGTAAGTCCACCTTGGATACCTTTTGAAAAAGGCAGAGTATTAAAAAAAAAAAAAAAAAATCTATGAGAACTGCCTGCAATAAAAAAAGAAAATATATGTTTAAAAATAAAAATTAGATTCAGGGGAAATATATATTAGAAGAAATTCTACATAAAAAGTGAAAAAAAAATACAAAGGTTATATGGGCCTATACAGTTATTATTGTTGAACACGTGTTACCTATAAGCTACCTTGTAGTTCAAATTTTTAGTAGATCATATGGAAAGTTTATCAGGGCCCAAGAAATGTCTACATGGAATCAAAGAATATCAAGGCTTGTTAAGGCATTGCCAGTCTGTAGAGGAAGAAAGTGGGGCCCAAAGGAGTTAACTGGCTAACTTATGGTCACAAAACTAGTTAATATGCAGAAGGCCGAATTAGAACCCAGGCTCTTGCCTTTCAGTCCAGTGTTCTTTCATCCCCCTCATGCTGTGCCTTATTTCCAGGACAGGTGGCAATTCTCTTTCCTTCTGACAGGTTCTCTGCCCACACAACATGTGGCTCTGACCTTTCTTGCCTGCTCATAACAGTGAAACAAACACTCACAATTATGATTCTGGTGCCAGCACCCAAAGCAGGTGATCATTAAATTGCTGGATGCACGATTTCAATCACTCACCTGGCTGGAGAGAGGTATCAAGCAGGGTGGAAAAAAGTGGGGCATCTGTCTCAATCCCTGGCCTCTCTCGATAGGGAGTGTACAAATAAACAGTTTATCCACCAGCCACTGTGGGGACCCTGAGCAAGTCACAGATCTCCAGACTGCTCACCAGGATTGCACACCTCCCTGCAGCAGGTCCTCAATGGTCCCCTGGCCATACAGCACTACAGAAGGAGCCAGAGGATGTACAAGCCCATATGCATTGCCATGAGCTGGCCAAACCTCCATCACTTATGTAATCTCACAAAGCCTTTATTCAGAGTATAGGTTTCCTTTATACTACAATTTGCGTGAATCTCCCAAGTTTTTCCAAGTACTGTCTAGCGCTGCATTATCCTGAACACTAGTTTGTGGCTCTTGTGAATTGAGATGAGTTCTAAGTGTGAAATATACAACAAATTTATAAGATGCGGTATGAAAAAAGAAATGTGAAATATATCATTAACAATTGTTTGTATTGATTACATTTTAAAATGATAATATTTTGCATATTTGGGGCTCAATAAAATATAATTAAATTAATTTCACCTTTTTTGAAATAAACCTTTTTATTTATTTTTTTTCTTCTTCTTTCCGAAGCCCCCCAGTACATAGTTGTATATTCTAGTTGTAGGTTCTTCTGGTTGTGCTATGTGGGATGCTGCCTCAGCACATGGCCTGATGAACTGTGCCACGTCTGTGCCCAGGATCCGAACTGGCAAAACCCTGGGCTGCCAAAGCGGAGCGTATGAACTTAACCATTTGGCCACAGGGTCAGCCCCTCTTTATATTTTTTTAAAAGCAGGGACTACTAGAAAATTTAAAATTACATACATGGCATGCATTTGTGGTATGCATTATATTTACATTGGATAGTGCTTGTTTAGATGCTAAATGAATCTATCAATAATACTTTGACCTATTCTCACAAAACTATATACAGGAACTGTGTAAATTTTAAAAGGTGTTTGAAGATCCGAAGTTGATGTCATGAGGTGGATAAACAACATCTTGTACACATAACTTACAGGACAGGCCCTTTTTCATAACCCAGGTACTTTATCTTCACTGTCAACCCTAACGGATACAGTTACATGGTTTCTCATCTATAGGAAGGCAAACAGGATATGAACTATTCACATTGAAAAAAAGACATCAGAAAGAAAAAAGAATTGGGGGGAAATCTGCTAAAAGTTGCTGAACGGTCCAAAGAAAACATTGAAAAGCACTTTAGGTTAAAGTCATATACTATAAAATTACGTATTTACCATGAATACACCTCAAAAGCTCTCATAGCACAGACTGGCATCTGCTTGACTAAGTCATCAACAAAGGTTTGGGTGCATCCAGTAGGTGCTTCTTCAGAATGCAAAGAAATGTATGGAGCATATTTGAAGGATTTACAATGAAAGATTTTCGCTCATGTTTTAATTGGAGTACTTAATCGCTAGAGTCCTAACATGATGGCAAAGCCATTATTAGCTCTACTTTCTTGACCAAGAAATTGAACTGTCAGACTCTTTTTGCAGTGTCCAAAGAAATATTTTGAGGATTAATTGATGAGATGTTTATTAACTGGTAGAACTTCATTGGTGCTCAAGATGTGGTAATTCTTATCTAGAATATCATGTTCTCTGAGAGTGTTAGAAGCCACGGCATGCTGATGTCAGCTCTTATTTAGTCTCATTCTTACTATACCTGAGATTTAGTTCAGTAATATAATTGCCATTTTATTGAGTTCTGATGTGACACAGAATGTACTAGATATTTACCATATTATTTTTGTTTTTAGTCACCATACCCCTCTTTTAATTCTGGTGGTTCTAAAAAATATAAGATGGTTGGCAAACCAAAATTACGGTATACTTCCCAATACATTCAATACAGATATCGTAATTTGCTAATTTCCAGGCACAAAGCTTGGACTGTTAGAGTGAGCAAAATAAGCAGGGTCTTCATTCTCATGGAGTCTAACATCTAGTAGCAGTGCGGAGACCTTACTAACACCTAATACCCATTCTGCCCTTCTTTCAGTACTAAAAGCACTTTGATTTTGTTTAAGAAGGAATTGTACCCAGATTCCCTTCTGCCTAGGGACTCAGCTCTTCTCAGTGATATCTAAGTGTTAGTATGCCAACTGAGAATTCCTGGAAAGTTGTTGTTTTGCAGAATTGAAAGAACAGAATCAGATGATCTGAGCCTTTGCCCTTTACTCTTTCCCAGCCTGGAATATGAGACTTGGAGGTGCTATGGTCAGAGCAGACAATACTCTAAGAAAGGAAGAGCAGGAAGATGGATAGAGCCTGCTTGCATGAAGCCATTTTTGAGTAGCTGCAGTCTTGGACAACCTCCCCCAAGACTTTTTCTAACATGAGAAAAACAAGCCTACTACCTTTAAAACACTGTCTGTCAGTGAATGCCTCTGAATGCATTCCTAAGTGATACAACAGACATATCACAGAATGTCAATTGAGACTTTTCTTTTGGTGCAGGAATTATAGCTGAATCTTTGTTACCAAATGCACCACATTATAAGTTCAGAGAACCTCCAGTCGTTGGAGCTATCAACCCCTTCACAATGCTTAACGAGGAGCCAGTTCAGAGAAAGTGGCCTATTGATAACCATGACATAAACAGTTAATACAAAGGTAGTGTTAGAAGAGAGGGAAGGTCAGCATTTGGGGATGTATACTATTTAGGAAATGAGGCTAATCTCTCTGTTAATCACCCTCAAGAAGACACCTCTATCTCCAAAGCCAAAGCCAAAGTCAAGGGAATCTGATCCCAAAAAATCACTTATCAAGCTTGGAGGTGTCCAACCATCCTTACCTCCCCACTGTTGGGGACTGGTGATTGTCTCTCCTTTGATAATCACTGACTATCTAGTACCATGCTGCTGGGGCTTGTAGAAAGGGTCAACAAGGAGATGGCTGAGCTGAGAGAGGAGACCAGTGGGCAGCCTGAATTTCTTCCATGCGACATGGCTAATACATGCGAATTTTACATGGGTCAAATGGACAGCACAGAAAGCAGCTGAGCTAGGGCCACATGCTGGAAAAGTGGATCTCAGTAGCAAGAGAGTGTAGGGTGAGCCTGGGCAGTGGAGAAGGTTGCACCAGAATCAGATCCTCCATCATAGGGAAATATGCAGTTGGAAGGAGCCTACAAGGCCTCCAGGAATACATATATTCTGCTCACAAGAGAGCCAGCATTTCAACATCTACCACATGGAGAACTCTGACAGGCAGCGTCAGCCTGAGAAGCACCGAAACCATCAGAAGGGGAACTGCACCTTCACCAAGGGCAAGCACAGAAGGAATCTGTCTCCCCTTTCCTCTCTCCTTGCCGCAGCACTGAACAATAAAAGGAGGAAAGGGTACGCCATGTGTGAGAATCAGACTACGCTCCCTCTCTCCCACAAGTTGCCAGAGTCAGAGATGTCTATAGCCTGCAGTGGGAAACAGTGGGAAGAGAAAGGAGAAATAAATAATTTAATGAAGAGACTTAAAGGATTTTGCATCCAATTCCAATGTGTGTTTTTTCTCCATACATCGAAGCAATTCTCTGACACCAGGTGAGTGTCCTGTGATTCAACTCAATTCTGGCACTATCTACTGGGAGATAGCATCAGATGCCACAGGCTGAGGGCTCAGTCCCATAAGATGGCTTGGCCCTCACTTCAGATGCCAATTACAAGCCCAAGTTGTTACTTGTGCTTCTGACTGAGCAGCTACAAGTCAGAGGTTCCCAGGAAACCCTCCTTGGGTTTGATTAATTTGCAAGAGTGGCTCACAGAACTCAGGCAACCCATTTACTTACTAGATTACTGATTTATTACAAAGGATATTAAAGGATATGAATCAACAAGCAGATGAAAAGATAAATAGGGCAAAGTATGGGGAAAGGGCACAGCGCTTCCACGCTCTCCTCCGAAATCTCCAGGTGTTCATAACCCAAAAGCTCTCTGAACCCCATCCTTTTGGGTTTTTATAGAGGTTTCATTACATAGGAATGATTGATTAAATCCTTGGCCATTGGCAATTGATTTAACCTCCAACCTCTCTCCCCTTCCCAGAGGTCAAGGGATGGGACTGAAAGTTCCAACCTCTAATCACATAATTGGTTCTCCTGGCAACCAGCTCCCATCCTTAAGTGAGGTCCAAAAGTCACCTCATTAACCTAACAAAAGACACCCATGTATCTGTCTCAACACTTAAGAAATTTCAAGGGTTTTAGGAGCTCTGTGCCAGAACTGTAGACAAAGGCCAAACACATATTCCCTATTATAAATCACAATACCACAGGACACAAGTTTTAACATGAATTAAATGTATTCCCAAGAACTTGAATGTGAAAAAAAAAATGGGGGAAATTTACACAATTAGGCCAGGACGTCATTGAAGCCTCAAGCAAGGAGGATTTAACACAGAGCAAGTTGAGGGGGTGAGCAGTTAGCAGAGAAAAAATTAAATCGGTTCATCTTTCTTGAACACCAAAAAATAAATGGAACTGCTCGATAAAATAATGTATTAACCTATTAATAGTTACAGATTTCACAAGGTCTTTTGTCTTCTGAAGGAGGTGTGAAGGGTGTGATGAGAGCTTGCAAGTGATGACTAGTTTGCAGGAGGGCACCTGGGGTAGTAGGAATAAGCAACAGGCATGTGACCTGAGCCCTGAGCAGGCAGAGGGAGCTGGTGGTGAGCAGCAGCTGGGCAGGAAGAGGGTCATGTGGCCTGTGGCAATGGAGGCCTGAGGCTGGAAGAACTTGTTGGTCCCTTTGGACAAACTAAATTAAGCCCTCCACGCAGTCTGGGCACAGAGATGGGTGATGCAAGTGTGAGCAGCACAAGTGGTTGAAGGGACAGGCAGAAAACAAAGCATGAAGATTCACTTGAGGCAAAGAGAGTTATTCAACCTTGCCCAGGAAGAAACTAGAAGCTTGGGTTAGGCATGAGAAAGCACAAAAGGAGTGTCCTTTCCCTTCTCCTTCACTCTCAGATGCAGAAATAGCTGGCATTCTCCTTGGTGGATTCAACTTACACTTTGGGGCATATTTTTGGAGGGCTCCTTTGGCAGGATGGGGTGGTGGCTGTTGCCAATGAGGAAATGAACAGTACCTAGTACAGGTGTCCACACGCGGCCTGGAAGAAGGTTGTCAATTGCCTGTAGGATTTCAGGGAATTTCAAACAGGCCTTTCAGTTGGTTCAGCCCCAGGGCTTCTTGGACCCAACTTATTTCTGGACTTTTTCCTCCTCTCTGAATGCACAGATCCTGGGGACTCAGCCTGCTGGGTTATCTTTTCAGGAGCTGCCACTGCCTGCTCCTGCCTTGTCTAAGCTAAAATCACCTATTACTCTCTTGCTTTTCTAACATCTGAAGGCTGGAGATGTGACAGTGCAGATGCAGCAGGAAAACCTCAGCGGGATTTTCCAACGCTGGACTGCACATTGGTGGCAGCTTCTGTTTTGACCTGTGTTACAGTGCTTAAGTGGCAGGCAGCGGAAAATATCACAGTTCTACAGCTAGTTAGTTCTCTGCCTCCTTCCTGAAGTGGAAGAGCCCACATCTGCAAATTCCCTAGCCTGTGTTGGTCCAGGAATGCTGGCTCCAAATCGCATCTCAGCTACCTGCAGGGCAATTTCCAAATTCATCTCTAGCCAGCTGAACTAAATATGAATTCATTTGAGGATGATTTTCAGGAGACAAGGAGTAAATTCCATGCCATTCAGCAAATAAGTGACAGTGCCTCCTCGCATAGTCACACCCTGTTAATTTAACTCAATTTCATTTGTCAGCCACCAGGCAGGAGGCCAGAGAATATCTAAATGATTAACTCGGAAGGAATGCCTGTGCCTTTTGGAAACACAAGAAACACTTACCCCAACCTCTGGCAGGGGATCCTTATGTTCAAGGAGGACACTGGTTCGAACCTATGGAGAAAAACAAACATTTTCTGTATGACTTTGGAGTAGAAACCAGCGCAGGAGCTTCACACAGGTGCTGGGTTTCATTGTCCTTCATGTGGCATCAGTTCAGACTCTGTGGTTAATCATTATTGAAGGCACCTGTGTGCAACACCCTCTGCAGTGCAACAAAGCTGTCCTCTTACAGTTCCTAAACTTCCTGATTTTCCTAAGGAGACAGAGCCCCTTGGATCCTCACTGCATGACCCCTGGTCAAATACAGAGATATCCAGGCTTTAGGTGAATCACCTTTAATTCCACCAAAAAGCAGCCCTCATTCAACATTCAAGAGAAGGGACAGAGTTAGTGTAGAGGGAGTCACTCTATGGATGCTCAATAGATATTTATTCTCTGAATGAGCAGGAAGATCCACAGTCCTTACAGGATATCCCTCCCACGTGAGAATTCTGGGCCAAATTGTCAGATACCATCATCTAGGTTTGTTTGAAAACCAATTCTCAACTGGGGGAGAGGAAAGTAGTGTAAAATAATCAGTCATCTGGGGAAGCTTTTCATATGTTTGAAAAGCACTGCAAGAGAAATATCAACTTTTGAGAATTTAATAAGTAGACATATTTTCTACTGAGCAGCGATCCCCCATCCTGCTGTCCATCAGAATTACCTGGGGGCCTTTTCAAACTGGTAATGCTTTTTCCTGCCCCCAGATATTGATTCTAACGCACGGCTACTAGGTCTATGGTTCTCTATTTAAGAAAAAAATGTTCCCAAGGAAAAGAAATCACGATTATCCTTCTCACTTAAGAAAAAGCTAGTAAAAGGAAGAAAGAAACATAAAACCTAAATCTAGTGCATCTTGATTTGAAGTACAGATGAGACAAACGAGGTAAATGAATACAGAGCAATATACAAGCACACTCTGTTTAACCGGAGAGCAGAGGACTGCAGGAACAGACGGGAGAGAGGAACCCAGGAACACATAAGGGATCAACATTTTAGAGGGTCACTTTAACAAGATCTCTTTGGAGGAGCAACACTGACAATCACACTCTCTTCAAATCAGGACTTAAAGTCCTGATGTACCTGACCACACCAGGTCAATTCTCCCAGGTTAATGGATGCTTATAATACCCCTCACAATGTCAAAAGACTTGAACCAGCTCCTAAGGGCCTACTCATCTTTAACATGGTTTCCATTTCTTTGAAAAAGCCCCAAGCCACGGGAAAACAGCACATTTTAACTTCCAGCTGAACACTCTTTCTTTGTTTCTTTATGACAGATCCAGCACTACCGCTTGCACAATTTGTCAGTCATTACGACTCAAAATTGTTCACCAGAGCACAAAATAAATGACAGGAGAGCTCCCAACAGAGTAAACAACACAATTTGCAGAACACACTCAACTCAGGGTTTCATGACAGAGAGCTGACTGGCAACGAGCATTTGCAGTTTGGTAGCTGCATTAATGTTCAGTGGTACAGACTGTTCAGATGTACCATTCAGTCTCATTATCTGGAAATCATTAGCTGGCCTCAAAGGATGAGGAAACTATATATTAACAGTGGGCTGTAATAGACTATATAGTGTGTATATATATATGTGTTCTCTCTCTACACACACACATGGACTATATATACACACATACAAGCATATATATAATTTATATATACACAATGTATATCTGCATGTTTACATATATAGTAGAACGTACTATAATATATAACAAAATAATAAATATATAAAAATAATAAAATATATAAACAAATGGACTATAGGAAATAAATATTCACACACATGCAACCCATACTCACATACATATATGTGTGTATTTATACATCATTTTAAGAAAATATTTACCATTCAAATAACATTACCCAAAGGGATATGCTTGAATTTAAAAATAAAGTGAAAGAATCAGAAATCGGTGAGAGTCAACATATATAGACTGTATAAAGTATATATATCTATATAAACTATGTGATATAATGTTGGACAAAAGTAGAATAATACTAACAATTCATGCAACATGGTCGTTAAACTCCTAAATTTATGTTGATTTTATCAGTAGAACATTTATTCCTTATAAATATGAATAAACTATAAAGAAAAAAAAGATCCTTAACCCAAATTTGTACACTATGAAAAAAATCTAAAGATATTCACAGACTAGTTCATATCCAATGTGTATGTCTGAGTGAAGGAGAGAATGAACTTTACTTTACATAATAGAAGTATTTTTGAAAAGCACATGTATGTCACACTTTCCTAAATTGAGGCATGTTTCAATTACCAGCAGAGCTCCTGATTCAGAGGAACTGAAAGACAAAACTTTAATAAACCAACTTCAAATTTTGTAAAGTCAGATTTTCACATAAAACATTTCTTTATATCACTATATATGTATAGTTCTAAAACTTTTACATATTTAAGGTCAATCCTACTGATGTTGTGACATGTAGGTTACACATCAATGATGCTTTCCTTGTGTAATATATATCCCTCATTACAGTGAACACAAAGTAGGTGGCAAGCACAGGATTTGCCAGTGAATGAGGTCTCATTCCTTCTCTTTGGGATTTCAGAGTCTAGTGAGGGGAACAAATGTATGAATAATCCAGTATAATGTAATAAATGCTATAATGGAAATGTGAGCATTTTCTTGTGGGCATTCAGAGTGAGGAGTAACTAATTCAGCCTGTGATTGTCAGGAAAGCCTTCACGGAAGAAGTGTTCTGGGTTTTGCAGGATAAGTGGGAGTTTTAGGCAAGGAAGGATATGACAAAGCCAGCAGGGTGTTATAAAACAGGCATGTGTCATGGAGTTGTAAAAGCCCATTTGTGTTTGGGAAAGAGCGAGCATTCTGATGATGCCATAACATGGGGGCCCTCAGGGGAGTGGCAAGAGTTAAATATGTTTGGGGATAGAGGTTGGAGCCATTTGCTGTAGAGGGTTATCTATCATATTATGGAACTGGAGCTTTATGCAATTTATGGGCAATCGGAAATCAGAGAAGACACTGGGTAGAGGAATGACACGACTAGATCCCCTTGAGTCATCCCAACTCTGCCCTCAGTTACACTGACAGAATTATTTAATCTCTTTATGCCAGTTGCTTTTTGGCTTTATATCAGTTATGGAGTTAACAATACACCTCATAGGTTGCTGTGAGTATTACAACTTTTCAGCTCTTAGAACAGTCCCTGACACAGAATGAGAAGGAGGGAGGAAGGGAGAGAGAAAGAAAGGAAAGGAAGAGAGAGGAATTGAGGAGGGCAGGGAGAAAAGGAAAGAAGGAGAAAGGAAGGGAGAAAAGAAGACAGAGGAAAGAAGGGAGGGAGGGAGGAATGTGTCACTGAGAAAAAATAAACCCTGGACAGATTTAGATGAGACCTCTGGATGAGAAAGAG
Source organism: Equus asinus (assembly GCF_041296235.1). NCBI lineage: Eukaryota > Metazoa > Chordata > Mammalia > Perissodactyla > Equidae > Equus > Equus asinus. Next base: position 31,429,524 of record NC_091792.1, read on the forward strand.
ATGAAGCAATGGCGGTCACTGTGGCAACTGGAATATTCCAGTTCATCAGCAACGTCATACCTCCTGAGATTTACTGGCCTTCCTTAGGAATTCATTTTCCCTTTTTTGGTCTTATCAGCAGTTCTTCTCCCTGTTTCTCTTCACCTACCCCCCCTATCCCTTCCTGGGACATAAGAATGTCTGCCTGATGACACATGTAAAGTTTTTATAACTTCCTTTTGTCTAGACTTTTATGATATCAAATAAAGCAAGGGAGATCAATTAATAGGAGTGATCATGTAGAAGATTATATATTCCATCTTGAAAATTTTTTAAAGTTCACATAAAACAAATGCATTTCCTTCTCTACTAACTTCATAAGTTCAAAATTCTACATACTAAATTTATCTTGAAAAAAAGTAAAAATCAAAACAAAACCAGGTAGCATATAGTGAATTATGCTCACTCTTTCATCAACTCTCTATAGATTAGTTCACAAACTTTATTCCCAAGCAAGAGCCTGCTTGAGCTACCACAGCAGTGACTGAATATAGCATTCCAATGCTCAAATCCATGGAGAAAAGCTCCTTAAACTAGACAACCTTGCTACAAAGACCATGGGCACTGCTCTTTGTGCACAGCGTATGTGTAAGTGAGGCTTGCTCCATTCCAGCTGGATTTTTCAGAAGTGGATATAGTATGCCCTCTCCACTGTCTCTTTCTCCCGCCAGGGAATCCAGCCCTTAGGTGGCTGCCGAGCTGCACCTTGGTCCTAGAATGTCCACAGAAAACCATCACTACCTGTATTAGACTGCTAAATGATTGTATTCGTTTTCTACTATTGTGTAACAAACTTAAGCTATTTAAAACAACATCCTTTGATTAGTTCGCAGTCTGTAGGTCAGAAGTCCAGGCCCGGTGTGGCTGGGTTCTCCACTCCAGTCTTGCGGGGCTCAAATCAAAGTGACAGCTGGCTTCGCCCTCATCTGGAGGCTTGACAAGGGAAAGGACTACTTCCAGCTCCTTCAGGCTATTAGCAGAATTCATTGCTTGCAGTTGTAGGACAGAGGTCCTCATTTTCTTGATGGCTGTCAGGTCAAAGTTGCTGTAAACTCCTAGAGACGGTCTTCATTCCTTGCCATGTGGCCTCCTCTATCTTCAGATCAGAATCTCCTTTGTGTCAAATCCTCCTCACACTTTGAATCTCTGTCTTTGGGTTCCACTCTCTTTTAAAGGCTTACCTGATTAGGTCAGGCTCACCCCAGATAATCTCCCCTTCTTAGGCAATTTTGCCATGAAAGATGACCCAATCACAGGAGTAAACGCCATCATATCACAGTTCTAGGGATTATGCAGAGCAGGAGGCAGTAATCTTGGGGCCATCTTAGAATTCTGCTCAGCACAATGATCAAGAAATAAACTCCCATTATGCTAAGACACTGAAATTTGGATATTTGCATTTGTTTCAGCAGCCAGCATAATTTAGACCTCCCATTTGTTTTATAAGAAATTTTGCATTCAGTTTATGGCTATGAAGACATAAAGCAAACAGTTAATATTAAATCCTTATTCACTATTTCAATGTCATCAAACATGTATTAACTACTTATTATGATCTAGGCACTATTATAAACACCAGCCATCTGAAGAGATTAAGAAGACAGGGTATTTCTTATCCACAGGCAATAATGATAACATGAGAAGAGTGAAAACGTGTAAAATAATTACTAAGCATCTCCGATTGTCTACAACCTACCAGCTACTCTTACATATTGATTTTCCAATTGTTTAAATTTTTGTTGTGAATGGAGAAAATGATCTATGTACAACCCAAATGATTTAGACCATAGAATCTTGAAGATGGAAGGGATCTTAGAGCCAACTTAGCAAAACCATCTATGCAATGTGAAAATTTTATCTGAAATACCCCTGGGAAATGCATTTAAAATTTCTCCTTGAACATGTTTAACATCTAGCTTTCTATCTCACTAATCAGGACTATAGAGATACTGTTGCAAACTCATACAGTGGGCTGGAAGTAAGAGAATAGAGATCGGAGAGGACTCTGGCAAAATGGAAATCACATTCTTCGTCTATAAGGAATGGCAACTACCCAGCTTCAATGATTACAAAGTTCCTGAGAAGAAGTCCTAATTCTTTTGCAGGTAGGCAATATTTATCAATTATTATCAATATTTAATTGTTTTTACCAGAAACAGGCCTGGTAAATAAGGTGAGTGGTCTAAGAAGGCCCAGTACTGTTTTAGTGAAAAAAAAAAAAAACAAATTGCTACCCTAAAACAGTTGCTCTTGATCTTGACAACACATTAGAATCATCAGGAATATTTTTTTAATATCAGTTTTCCAGGCCACACTCTAGAATATTTAAATCAGAATCTCGGAGGGAAGGATTCAGTCATCGGTATTTTTTAAGGCTCACTCCACACTTGATTCCAATGAGCAGCCAAATTTAAGAACTACTACTCTAAAATAAATGAGATTTTTTTTGTGAGAGCCTCATAAATCAGCTCTGAATTCAGTGAGAAGTTGCAAAAACGTATTGAGTAATGGTCAAATGATGGAATAAGGTTGCCTTTGAAAAAGATTTTTTTAAAAGTTAATGGAATCTCAGAGCTAGAAGAGATCTTAGACATTATTGGGCAATGTTTCTTAAACCTTAGCATGCATACTCATCACCTGGTGGTCTGCCGCTGATCAGGAGGATGGTCTGAGGACCATCTCCTAGAAGCTTGTTAGAAATGTACAATCTCAGCCTCACTCCAGACATACTAAATCAGAATCTTCATTTTAACAAGGTTCCCGTGTAATTCATACACATGATAAAGTTGGAGAAGCTCTGCTCTAGAAGCGTGCTTATGAGTGAAAGTGATCACAGATAGAAGGGTAGGCATTCATTTGCACATAAACAAGCCTGAGATAACAAATGAGATTTATTCTTCTGGTTATGAAGGTATTTAGTATTTTTTTAAAAATGTTAACCATCTGTAAAAGTTCCAGATAATATTTTCTATCAGAGATGCCCTTTCCTTTGTCATGCAAATAGAAAGGAGTTTGCTCTTGTCAATGAAGTCAGAGATTGATTTGGGATAGAGCTGGGCTGGAATTTTGGTAAGACTCAGTTTTGTGAGCTGAATTTCCACCCCACCCCAATCCCAGATTCATATATGGAAGCCCTAACCACCAGTACCTCAGAATATGACTGTATTCAGAGATAGATAGAGTGATTAAGTTAAAATGAGGCCATTTGGTGAGGCCTAACACAATATGTCTGATAAGAAGTGTCCTGATGATAAGGGGAAGAGACACTAGGGGTGTGTACACCAAGGAACGACCACGTGAAGAGTCAGCAAGAGGGTGGCCATCTGCAAGCCAAAGAGAGAGGCCTCAGAAGAACCCATCCCCGCCACTGCCTTGATTTTAGACTTCCAGACTCCAGAGGGTGAGAAAATAACCCTCTGTTACTTAAGCCACCCAGTCTGCGGCACTTTGTTATGGCAGCCCTAGCAATCTAAGACACATTCTACCTGAGTTGCAGGGTATGGCCCTCTGCGACTTTCAACGGAGAGCCTGGCTGGTCTTTGCTCCTCAACCCTGAGAGAATGCTGAGGGTTCTCAGATATCTGAGCATACCTCTTTTGCACTGTGCCCCTCAGAGCTTCAAAATCTGGCAAATGTCTTTAGAGTGAGACGAGCCATGAGTCTGAGTCCCCTTTGGTCTCCGCATTTGTTATGTCAGCTACACATGAAAATCAAAATCTCTGCTGGGTTCTCTGTCTGCCAGCTGTCGCCTTGTGTTTAGCAAAGCCTTGATGCCCAGACTTCTAGCTACAGGGAGAATCTGTAAATGCCCTCAGGTGAAAAATGGCTTTTTAGTCCCTTGGTGTCAATTCACTGCTCCCTCTAGGGTTTAACTCTTGCCTGTTTTTGGTCCCTCTCCCCGGTTTCCTAAGCACTGTGAAACTGGGAGGTTTTCCTCTGCTTTTTATAGGCCTTTGGCCTTATTCTTTAGCCTCCTGCACAGCCACAGAACTCAGGGAGTCTCTTCTGAGAAAAAAATGGCCACTGACTTGAGGCCCCTGAAGTCTCAACTTCTCACTTCATCCAACACAACTGCTAAAAGCTTTCTGATTTCTTCTCCTCTGAGCAGCAGCAGCCCTGTGTCCAGGCAAAGGCCTGTTCTTCAGTCCACTCTCAGAATCAGCAGATGCTGAAAAATCTCAGGCTCCTGATAGCTCAACTCTGAAAGGTCCTGTGTTCTCTGGAATTTCAGCGTAACTTGTCATTATTACTTTCACAGCTCAATGATACTTTCAAACCTCATTTTTGTACCATGTCTGGCTTGTTTCTCGGTATTGTCAGAGGGAATGTTACTTGCTCCACCTACCACATCCTACCCAAACTGAACTTTTTAATATCTGAAAGTTATTGGAAAGCTAAGGAATCTTCCAAACATGTGATTAAGACACGAAAAACGATATTCAACAGAGCATAGTTAAATATGATTGGAGAGGGGAGAAAAATGCCATTATATGCTTATCTATTTAGTTAAGTCTTTGATAAACCCTTTACAAATGCATAACTACAGGTAGTTCCCTTAGTAAAAGCAGAGTTTACCCTGAAGCCTGAGCACTATCCAAAAATAATCCAATAATTATTGTGTGACATGCTTTCTTGGTTTTTACTAGGTAAATGTGATCATCTTTCATATGTCAAAACATATTCAACAAAACTATGTACACAAGAACATTCTATAGACTTCCAAGCCAAAATGAGATAATGGTATAACAAATATAAGCACTCTTTTAGTTTGGATGCATCTAATCTTAGAGGTTTTCCATTTCTCTAAGGCAGCGATGTTCACACTATAGCTCTCTAGTCACATGGGTCTCTTTATGTTTAATTGGTGGCTCTTTAAGACTTCTAATTTCGCTATATGAATGCGCCATTATACTAAATTCTACCAGTCATACAGGAGTCATGTGCTTCTTTAGGTTCATGGTGACTGCAAATGCGGCACTAGAGTCATATAACTTTGAGTCTCCCTGCCATTAGCCACATTTTATTCCATTTCCCTTTCCAACTATTACAGAGATCTATTACAGGCAGGTGTGAAAATACTGAACAGCAAAAATATCTTAAGACATTCCTTTCCTTGGTCGGAGAATCTCTGAAAGATACAGGCTCTGCTGAAAATAAGAGATGCAGAAACTGAAGTCTAGCTCTCATGGAAGCCAAAGAGGTGTCTCCACCACTGCTCTGAGGGTAAACCCTTCTGCCTGTCACATTCTTTACTTCTGGATCTTCCTGAAAGGGACACTAGGCTGGGAAAGGCAATAGCATTCAGACCTGTCAGGTTCCCTGACCTGTGTCTATGAGTTAAGTCCTGTCCTGTACACTTACCTAAAGCAAAAAGGACAAACCTTAAAGAACTGTACAACTAAAGGCCACAGACTTAAGTGTTAAGAGATGTTTAGATATTTTTAAAATGGAAATAAAGAGTAAGGAGCTCTTTGTACTGCAAAAACACAATCTAAAAATGTGTCTTACAGGCACTGAAACATTAACTAATAATTTTCTAAACAACTGCTCATTATAATTTGAGAACTCCATTCCCAGTGACTTCCAAAGCCCCACATGAGGATATTATTAACACATGAAGTATATATAAGGCCCAATTCAAATACAAGGTATCTATATTAACAGTTTTTGCTCAGGTCAAACCACTATTACTGCTCCCATCTCCCTTCCTCTCCTTCTCCACTACCCCAATAAACAAAAATAATTGTACCACCACTCTGGAAAGTGAGAAGAGAGTCATGAGGGCTGATTCCTTGATCCTAGCACTAGAACTGAATCGAGTTTTGAATTCAGTATGTGCTACCCTAAAAACTTTCTAGCCTAGAAAGAAATAATATAAAGCTTATAAGTGATAAGTAAGGATAATAGAAGCAAAGGAAATAACGATCACTATACTCACTTGGCCTATGGGTTAATTATTTCAGAGGCACATATATTAACTTTTTTTTCTTGTATTAGCTCATTTAATTCCTGTAGTTCTGTGTTGTTTTATTATCACTTTGTCCATTTTACAGATGAGAAAACTCAGTTTCAGGAAGTCGAAGTAATTTGCCCAGAGTCACTTCAATAGCAAGTTGCAGATCAGACGTTAAACGATCTGCTTCTAAAGCCTGTGCCCATTCTGTGGCAGTGTGCCTCTTCTGAGCCCAGACTGATGGTGACTTTAAGTGTCTTCCCTAGGGCTGCTTAATGAGTTTTAAAAACCAAAAATCTATTAGCCTCAGGGAATAGAAACAGACGCAATTTATCATATTGCCAGACTCAAAAACACCATCCTTACATGTTAACGGCCCCCAATTAAGAGCGCAGTCATGAGTTAATGAACAAGCCATTAGACAGAGAACAGTAATATCAAAACAAGCACATGTCTATTAATCTTTTGCTCATTGGAAGTCATTAGTCCCAACACTATAAGGCTAAATAATTTCTAGGTAGCTTTAAACAAAATTATTGTGATATTATTCCTTATTTCAAGAGATCATTTACAACCCAGGCTTTTGTAACCCCAGTCAAAAGATCACCAAGCCCTAGGTAGAGATCAACTGATTTATATAATCAACGCACAAATCATACTTTTTGGATGAATTGAAAAAAAATGTGTATCCAGGCATAAAGGGGAGAGGCTTTCAATGCAGCTAACAGTGAAGTGCTGTGTTCATCTCCAGGAAAAAAACAGAATTAACTGCAGTAGCTTTACTCTACTATCACAGCAGTTTCTTTCTCTATGGAATTCTACTAACGTATCTAATAATTTGATCAATGGGTCTCAATATTGGCTGCACATGAGAATCATCCGTGCACATTAAAAAATGCTGATGCCAGGGCCCCACGTGTTCATGTTCCTTTAGTTGATCCGTTTCTAATCACTCAGAATTTTCTTTCACTGCTTTCCCTTCCCATTTTATCTTCAAAATCACCTTATGAGAAAACTGAGGAGCAAACTGGAAGTAACTTTCAACCTGCAGGAAAACATGACTCAAAGATAAGTGACTTTCTCCCCAGATTATGTGGCTAGTAAGTAGAAGAGCTAATATTTCGGCTTGGATCTGCTGTATTCCAAAACCAATGCCTTTGACACCTCTGTTGTAATGCCTGCAGCTTGGGCTGAAATAAGAATCCCACATCCACTACACGAAAGACAATGAACGGAAATCGAAGCAGGGTTCCCAGTTTCCCCGCCGTAGAGGGAAACGTGACTGTTGCATCTCAAGCGAGAACTCGGGGTGACTCTCCTCAAAGGAACACTGTTAGGAAGTAGCCAGGGTCTATTGCACGACTCGCTCAGTCTTGTCTTAAAAGAGCAAAGGTGTTAAATTCAATGTTGTAAACTCTTCCCAGGAAGGTGATACCGATATACAACAATGTTTCTATACGAAAAATGTATTCGTAGTTTCAAAAGATTGATTTACAAAATTGGGAACACAATCCCATTAAGTGGAGGGCTCCTTTTACCCTAATAAACCAGGTGTATACTCAATCCTGTAACGTCTGAGTAGCAGCTGGGATGCAAAATGCCTACAATTTATATCTTATTCAAACCACGGATCAGCAGTTCTCTAGTGTGGTCCGATCAGAAGATCTGCAAGGTCAAAATTATTTGCATGATAATTCTAAAATGATATTTTCCCTTTTTACTCCTTGTGCCACTCTCTCAGTATATTTCTTTAGTTTTCCAAAATGCAATAATTTCAAAAACATGTATTATTTATGTGAACATATAACGGATTTAATATTTGCTATTTTAAATGAATTAATAAACGTTTTAAAATTTTCTGAGTTTTAATTTCCAATGTGCTAAACATCTATAAGTTATTAAAACCATATGAACAAAAGCCTTTTGGGATTCTTGATAATTTTGAAGAATGTAAAAGCATCCGAAGACCAAAAGTTTGAGAAACACTGCTACAGGCGATCCTCAACATTTGGGATTTGTTTTTCATGGTTACTTGGTCAATCTTACTATTTTTCAGAAGATTTTTGCTGCAGAGTCTCTTTCAGAGATGGATGTGATGTTTACCACATGCACCCACTAATCCAGCCACTCTGAATCACCACAGTTCCTTGAACTTGCCTTGCTCCCACGTCCCTCCATGCTTTGCACGTGCTTCTCTTCTGCCATAAGTGCAGGGGACACAGCCATGACAAGGAATAATCACTTCACAGACTTACATCCCAGCATCAGGAAGGGACGGAAAATATCAAAATAGGTAAATTAGGAAGTATGCGTGGAAGTAAAATATGGTAATGGAATAATATGTTAACTGGATAGGACTACTTTACTACAGTGGTTTCTCTGAGTAGGTGACTTTAATTAAGACCTACATGAAGAAGAGGAGCCAGCTCAGACAAAAATAAGAGGAAAGAGTATTCCAGGACAAGACAAGAGCAAGTGCAAATGCCTTGAAGCCAGAATGGCTAAAAAAACTGGCTGAATGGAGAGTAAAAAAGTGAGAGGGAGAATCAAAGAAGGCAGGGCTCTAGTGACGTAGGGTCTATATTTTAATTTTAATGGGAAACTCTAGCAGGGTTTTGAACCAAGAAGTGATGTGATCTTTTTCACACTTTAAAAATACTACTCTGATTCTAATATGGAGAACAGACTGCAGAAGGTCAAGAGTGAAAAGGATGAACAATTAGGAGTTATTTGCAATTTAGAGTTTTGTTACCATTACTCTACTTTTTCTAGAGTCAAGATCAAGCTCAGTGCTTAGGTTTTAGAGTGATAATCATTGCATAGCCTCTAGTTATTTAATTTGTTTCTAATTATTTATAGAAATCACTTTGATACTGACAGAGAAACAAAGTTAGCATATAAATTTCTTGTATGTATAATTATATTCATCTATGTGAATAATAATGCTCAACTGGTCACAAGAACATTTGTGAATGAATAATATTTAAATAAATTTAGTGACAGATAATAAATGTTCTGCTATATACATCATATTTACATTACGGATATTAAAGAATAGCACAGCTCTTGAAATACAAGAATATTCAGAAGAAGCACGGTAACTTAAAGCACGAGGGAGTTCAATTCCCTGAAAAAAATTTATAAACAAACTGAGTGATGATAATAGAATGATGATTACCAAAGAAACTCCTACGAATAAGATCGTCTATGGATGGGTTCGGCACTTCTGGCAGGTACCTGTGACAGCAGCATTTAGAAAACGTCTTCAGTGATACATCTTTGCATTTGAACCACACCAGCAAGCAACCATTCAAAAACCCGCGAATGGCAAATAATGATGCCAGTATGGAAGAATATAAAAGGGAAGAACAGCACCTTTAATTTTTAAATCAAACCCCTTTTTTCTAGAACAAGAGACCTATTAACAGGACTTCTGAAAAGCATCTTTCCATAGGGGCACAATTTTGCACACGATTGGGCCTGACTTAAAATATACCTTGGAAATCCAACTCTGAGTTTTTAAAGTTGTGGAACATTCTATATCTGCACTGGAACAGTAGCTGCCTGTGAGATGGCTCTTTCATTTTCTAATCAAAGGTTTTCCGTTTTACACAGTAAACTGGCAGTCAGAACCAAGTCCACGCGTGCACGCACACACATGCACACACACACAGGAGTATTCAGCAAGCAATTCAACTCCACTAAAGTGCAACTGTTCAACAAATGTCAAAATATTCCTGTTCCCCCAAACCATTCAAAGCTTTTAAAATAAAGCTTCTCGAATGCCTAAGGACTTTACCGTCTTAAGAACACATCTGAAACCTAGAATCTTCACTCTTTAAATTCTTAACAGCTGAAGTATCCCTGACTTTATAATGCATGTTTTGTGCTTAAAGTGAGTTTATACTCGGTATTCTTGCTGCCTCAGTGCCTAAAGAGGCAGGCTAAATTTGAGCTAATGGGCTCATTTGAGAGGAAACTATCTAAAACTAAGAGCACTAAGGAAAGTCCACTCACAAGGACAAGAGAAACGGGCATTTTCATAAATTCTTCTTATCAAAAATTGTACTTTTACCTTTCCCAGTTCTTAAAGTGAATTTTTCTTTGATGCTGTCGGGAAGAAACTTTCAAACGTTCTTAGATAAGGGTGCTCATTATTGCGCAGATGAGACAAGACCACAGGTAAGGACATTCAGGGGCTTTAATCTAATCGTGCTCAATGGGATTCTGCCATTAAGGACAGTGGCATTCAGGTAAATGTTTAACAACTGGTTCTGGGAGGATGGAGATGGGAGGGAAAGCTATGATTTCTAGAGTGTGCCAATTCCTGTGATTTAAATATACCCACCCCGGCCGGTTTCAAGCTACCAACTTGAGACGACAGACTGTGGAGCTGGGAATGATGTGCAGGATCAGCTCTGCAGGGCTGGTGGAGCCGACGCCAGCACATCACCGTGGGGTCACCATGGGGTCACTGTGGAGAAGTCAGCAGGCACAGATGCTTGGGACCCAGATCTACTGAGATCCCAGAGCATTGTGAGCATGGCTGTGGCTAACTCAGGCATGCATTTCAGAAAGAATTTAGTATAACATGACTATATTCCCATCAGTAATTTGAAAATAAAATCCATCTTGAGTCTTACATCTCAGGGGATAAGACCATGTCTCAGAAACCAATGATTTTTAATTAATTTTAAACTCAGCAGAATTCAAATGTCTCTCTGAGAGGTGACCAGCACTGTCTGTTCAATCAGATTCCCAGTAGCTGCTGAGAAATTCTTTTAAAAGCAGTGGAAACTTTGGCCATGGGAAAGATGCAGAAGCACACAAGGAATCCGGCTTACCAGAATTGGTCTCATGACATATCTGGGCTCCAGGGTCAGTTTTAAGTGCCCTGGCAGCTAGCACTGGATGCTTCAAAATTTTATCTCTCTTTGGAGCCTCTGATTGTAGTCTTCATAGGCCACAGACCATGTTATACATCAATGTTTAGAAAAGCATTTGCACTGAATGTACCACAAAGCTGAAAAAACCTGAGATTGTCAGTATATCCCCTCATCCATAAATAGACTTATTTGCAACCAGGATTTCTAGATTAGAGTCTAAACTCTTAGGAAAACCTTCCATTAAGGAATTTTTAAAATTTGTTCCAGTTAAGCAAACAGAAAATTTCTTTCTGTTTTTTGCTGTAAAGCAAAAAGAAATTTCTTTAAGGGCATTAACCATGCTGATAATTTTGTCTCCTTAAGAAAAACTAATTTTTCATATAGCTGTCTTGTACAAGTTTTATTTCACAGCTTATCCCAAACCAAGCTGTACAATATAACAGTTTGTGCTTATAGTACTACTGTCCAGGGATTTCAAACAGTTTTATATTAAAAAAAGAAATTTATGACACTATAATAAAACTTTATTCCTGGCTTTCTTTCCCCTTTCTTTAAAATAAAACATAAGGGGAGTAAATACAGCTAGACATTTACTACAGGTTTTGTAATAACAGATTACAGGCCTTCAAAGACACATCAATATTCATAAAAAGAACAATGGAACGGAAGAGCATTAAATGCTATTCCTAAAGCAAAAAAGAAATATTTCTCAATGACCTTGGGAAATAAACAGGTAAACTTATTAAAGAGGGATAAAAAGAAAAACGGATTATAGTAAGAAAGTAAAAAAAAGAGAGAAAGAAAAAGAGGATCACATTTATCATCATAAAAACCTACATCAGGGGCTGGCCCCGTGGCCGAGTGGTTAAGTTCGCGCGCTCCGCTGCAGGCGGCCCAGTGTTTCGTTAGTTCGAATCCTGGGCGTGGACGTGGCACTGCTCATCAGACCACGCTGAGGCAGCGTCCCACATGCCACAACTAGAAGAACCCCCAACAAAGAATACACAACTATGTACCGGGGGGCTTTGGGGAGAAAAAGGAAAAAATAAAATCTTTAAAAAAAAAAAAAAGATATTACTCCTATGTTTAAAAAAAAAAAAAAACCTACATCAGTGTTCTATCAATTATGAGCTGTGGGGTGTTGTGGGTAAAAAAGGCATTAGAAATAATTTAATCCAGCAAGTTAAAAAAATTTTTTGCAAAATAAAAATTGTTCCAGCTTTATTGAGGTATAATCGACAAAAATTGTATATATTTAAGGTGTATAATGTGACGATTTGATAAACGTATACATTGTGAAATGATTACTACAAACAAGCTTATTACCACAAACAAGCTTATTACCACATCCATCACCTCACATTAGTTACGTTTTGTGTGTGTGTGGTGAGAACACTTAAGATGTATCCTCTTAGCAATTTTCCAGTTTACAATACAATATTGTTAACTATAGTTACCACGCTATATGTTAGATTCTCCAGAACTCATAACTGGAAGTGTGTACCCTCTGACCTATATCTCCCAGGTCTTACACTTAGAACAGAATTAGGCCTAGACTAGATGTTTTATTTTTTCTTCAAAAACTTATAAAACCAAAGACATGTACCCACAATGAAAACCTTGAAACACGGAGACAGATTGCATGGCGGCACCCATGTCAGGTGCATCCTGATCACAGTTGTGAGGCCGGCCTGGGGGCTGGTGTCATTGGCTTAGCTGGGGCCATGTTTGTGCTCTGTGTTTTTGCTCTCAAAGTCAGGTCGTTGGATCAGCAGCACTGGGATCACTTGGGAGCTTATTAGAAATGTAGAAGCTTAGGGTCCTGCCCCAGAATGCGGAATTAGAATCTGCATTTCACAAGATCCTCAGGTGGGCCCAAAGTACATTAAAGTTTGAGAAGCCCTGATGCAAAGGATGCATTCATACTGCATATAAGCAGTTGGTGAACTGCCTTTAAATACTGAATGGCTAAATCCTCTACACTTGTGGCAAATAGTCCCTTGAAACTGCTGGAATTTAGGCCTCCTAAGATCTCCCAAAGATGTTGCCTACAGGTCAAGCAGGCTGGCTAATGCCCTGTCTGCTACTTCCTGGGAAAAATGTGGGGAAAAAAATAAGCGTCTCTCTGAGGATCACAAATTCCCAAAGCAGCTGGAGGAGTTATAAAAAGAAAGGCATTTGACGATTTTCATGGGAGCTTCTTCACTTATCCCATTTTTCTTTATTAATAGTAACTCAGATTAAACCTTTCAACAATGAAAACAAAAACTCTAGTGAACTGGTTCGTAACATTGGCTTGGAGCACAGCAGGCTTCTCTTCCCTCGCTTCAGCTTCTGTCCTCTCATTTTTCTCATCCAAACTACCTTGTGTTTACTTCTCACTTAACTATCTTACTCTTTAGAATTAGCCATTAATCTCAGCATTGATTTTCTTCCTCATAACCCCAAGCTTCCCAAGAATACCTTAAGGATGTCTTTCCTTTCCATATACCAGAAAGAAAGAAATATTGGTGCAAATATAATGGATATTTATCATCTATTTATATTTCCTGTTCTGGGATTCATGTTTACATTCTCAACCACTAAAATATAATCTGAAATTTAAAAACAGTGCCTTTAAACACCCTTGGGAGACAGGCAGAATCAATCATCAAACTGCAGAACATGAAGAATGGAGAGTCAATTGACTTTTAAAAAGTTGTTAATCTATTTTTACCAGAAAGGAAACTGCATAAGCGTGTACATACAGTTTAGTATGTACAAATTAACGCAGTGTAATATCAGCAGCTGTGGAAGAAATGCAACTTAGCCGGCAACCTTAAAAACTCCTTTTTTGAGCCTTTCCCCAATATAACCGCAACCTTCTCCACCAGAGATAACCATTATCCTTTTGTAATGGTTTTCTTTCTTTTCCTTAGAGTATTACCACTAAAGAATGCATCCCTAAACAAAAGAGTGTGGGCTTTCTTTTTGCCCAGCTTTTCACTTAATATAAAATACATGAATACTGTATGTATTCCTTTGTCTTGCTTTGTTTACTCAACATTTTTTTGGGATTTATCCAAGTTGTTGCATATAGCTAAGGTTCATTTATTTTCATTGCCAGATAGTAATTTATTGTATGACTATACCACAATTTATTTATCACTATTACTCTTGATGGCTATACGGATTATTTCCATGTGTTGGTTGGAAAGAACTGGAATGAACTGCTGCTATAAAATTCTTGCGCACAGATTCTGGAGCACATGTGTGAATAACTTTCCAGGGTAATTACCCAGGAGAAGAAATCCTGGGAGAAGAAATCCTGGGTCTTTAGGGATCACATCTTCAAGTGGACTACAATGCTAAACTGTTTTTCAAAATGCTTGTATCATCTACCTCCAACTACATGAAAATTTCACATCTTTATTGATATGTGAAATTATTAGACTTTTTAATTTGGGGTTAATTTTTGATATGTAATTATATCTCATTGTAGTTTTAATTAAGACTTCTCTGATTACTAATGAGGCTGATTCCCAAATGTTTACTGGTCATTTGGCTCTTTGGTAAAATGCTAGTTCAGATTTTTTGCCCTTTTTTTCTATAGTTACCTGTCTTATTTTTGTTAATTTATAGAGGTCCTTTATACATTTTATATACACAACGGATATTAGTCCTTTGTAATTTATATGTGTTGCAAATGTCTTCCTCCACTCTACAATTTGTCTTTTCACTCTTTTACGGTGTGTTTTTTCACCTGACTCTCTTAAACGTTTATATTTGAAAGTATTATGACAAGATGAGGGAAAAGCAGTATAAAATCATACACCTTTAAAAGACTACATCTCGGGAATGTATCCAGTATCATTATCTCCAATTGTGTATTCTAGAAGTGATCTGTCAGCACTTGCATACCTGCTTTCAACTATATCATCCTAAAATTGCCTATGTGTTGCTTTGCAAATGCTTTCAAGACTCGCCATATGTGTCTGAACCTTCGCTACCATAGAACCCCAATGCCTAGATACTGACCTTTACCTAAAAATATTCTAATAAAAAAAAAAGTTGATTAAATGCCACAGGAGAGACCAACCATCAAATTGTCTTAATAGTTTTTAATTAAAGGCAATTTTGAAAGAAAATAATATAGCCTGCATATAGAAATCTGCTCATTTGCCGGCCTTGACAAAGGCCCAACTAGTGAGTGAGTTGGTTTTTGTTTTTCCTGCCTTGTATATTCAACAAAGTAAGATTCTCAAAGCTTAAATGCCTCCTAAGCACTAAATATTTCCTATTAATCTATTCTGATGATCACAAGACATAAAAAACTTGAATTTCAATATTTTAATTTCCATATATTAGAAGTTTTGCCAAATGTGCTAAATCCTATTTGCTCCTTCAGGTGCCACACTCTACCCTTTTCCACCCTGCCCTGTGCCCCTGGAGGCTGAGCTCTGGCCTACATCAAGGGGCTTCTTTGTCCTCCTGGCTTTCAGTGTGTTCTGGAGGTGGGGGCCCTGACAGCAGTCTGGTGGCCCCGAGAGGAAAAGGAGGTCAAGATATACTGGCCCTTGGCTCCCTTCTTGTGAGGTAGCTTCTAGCCAGCCATGTCCCCTGACCAAACTGGCCTTCTCTACTCAAGTCTCTCTGTTTTCTGGAAACTGTCCCCCTCCTTCCCCTTCTCTCTTTCAGGCCTAGAAGTGATAATAGCTCTACCATTATTAAACCAGGTTACTGCACTACTCTTTGTGGTTCTACTTTGCAAATAGTCCCTTTGTAAATAAACCCTCCTGAAATTATCCTAATTTGTGGATGCCACCTGTTTCCTATTGGAACTGTGACTGATACAGACTTAATAGCCATGCTTGTGTGCAAAGAGAAGCAAAACAAAGCATTAAGGCAGATTACTAGAAGTGCTGCCTTCCTGGGCTCATATATAAAGCACAGAGAAGCACAAGTACTCTTTCCTATGGAGCTAACAGAATAATCATTCAGCACAAAAATTATGTTGGGCCCTGGGAATATAATAAATAATGAAGAACAAAATTATTCTTCCCCTTGGAAGGATGGGTTCGTTTTACCAGTACTAGGTTGTAGACCCCAATCATGATCTGCCAGCTGGATGGCATTCAGGGGCTTGGTGGAAAGCACTCCTTTCACACTACAATTCTTTGCACCCTCTTGCTTAACTCATTCATTCTCACGACCCCATTTTGAAACTGAAAGTGGACATTCTTTAGCTCAGGAAAGTGAATTATGTTTCAAGTGACCCCATGAAGTCTAGTTCTGAACTTCATTCAGTGTTGTGTCTCCTTACTTTTTTTCCCTCCTTCCCGAAAGAAAAAAGGCAGTTCAGTTGATGCTTATTTATCTATTCCTCCTTGTATAGATCTCTTATTTTCTCATGCTTTGATATAGTATTAAATAACAAAAATGTTTCCTCTTGTGTGTAGTTCATGCAAAACTAAAAAGCAATTATTAAACCAGAAAAAAAGTAACAAATTATAATTAGGTACATGAATAAATACCTCAGGATGCTACAAAGAGATATTTTCATTTCTCAGCTACAAGACTGCTACCTTTTTATTCCGATATTACAGAAATGAAAGTCCCTTCAAACTAGGGTATGTTTAATACCACAAAAAGCATGTCAAACAGAGAGATTTTACTAACTGAAATGACTAAGTGGAAATACATAAGGTGTATCTGATGAAGGGAATAGCAGTGAGGGCCTTGCCCCATCTGTTCCCCTATAGGAAAGGCAATCTAATTTCCATAGGGAAAAGACAGGAAGGCTTATTTCGAGGGTCTCTTGCTCCCCAACTTACTAGATGCTGTAACAGTAGCAGAGGCAACAGGGATCTGACAGCCCGCCACTAGCTCCCGTCTGAGTGAGAATATTCTCCTTCCACAACAACATGACCCCATGCAGGGCCCTTCTCGGCAGCCTGCCAGCGTGTAGGAGCCTCTGGCTTCATGCTTCCCCTCGTCAGCAATCAATGATGTGACTAAATCAGGAGCGAGCTGAAGGCCCCTAAAGCAGGCACAAAATCATGGGGGAGCTTGTTCTAATCGGTCTTTAACTACCGTCTGGAGAAAACGAGAACCACCGCACATCTTTTGTTCTTCATCTCCAGTCCTAAAAAGGGACCTAGACAGCTAAGGCTTCAGAGCTACAACACCATACTCCAGGAACTTAGAGTGCAATTCATACTACATTTGCCATTATTTTACTAGAGACTCTGAACATAAAATTTAACTTACACTTTTTAAACAGAAAAACACTAAACAGCTTCCACTGTGCTTACTAGTGGATATATAAATATTCTCTTTGATTGAAAAAGCCACTTCCCCTTCTCCCTGGACCCCATTCATTATTGTATTGAAAGCAAAAGTGAGTGTCTTCATGTCAATGCTATTTGGTGTCTAATTCAACACTATATTTATTATGTTTCTAAACAGATGTGATAAAACACATACATATTTTATTTTAAGGCTTAAACTAGAATTAAGAAAGTCCCCAAATGTGGAAGTTAATCACTTAAGTTATACTTTAAAAAAGTTATTGAGGGGATGGCCCCATGGCGTAGTGGTTAAGTTCAGCATGCTCCACCTCAGCAGACTAGGTTCGTGGGTTCGGATCCTGGGCATGGACATATGCCACTCATCAGCCATGCTGTGGCAGTGACCCACATATAAAATGGAGAAAGATTGGCACAGATATTAGCTCAGGGCTAATCTTCCTCAAGCAGAAAAAGAGGAAGATTGGCAACAGATGTTAGCTCAGGGCTAATCTTCCTCAGCAAAAACAAGAACAAACAAAAAAACTTATCAAAGTACATACAGATGATAATCTTATAGAAATGTATTTTACTTCATTTGTATCCTATGTAGATGGTAAAATATAGTAGTTAATACATGGACATTTAAGTGAGTAACATCTGTGAATGTGAATACAGCAACACAGCCGTGACTCTCAGTAGCTGTGTGACCTTGGTTAATTTACTTAATGTGACAGGCAGACCTCAGGGTGGCTCTCAGGATCCCTGCCCCCTGGTGCTCCTGTCCTATATAATTTCCTTGCCTTGACTGTGGGCAAGGCCTGTGACTTACTTCTAACCTAGAAGACGGCAAAAGTGATAGAATGTGACTCTTGTGGTTGTTACATTACATGGCAAATGTGATAAGATGTCAGCCTGTGATTATATTACATTACATAAGATTCTTTTTTAGCAGATTGGAGCCAGAGATTCTGTTTGTTTTCTTGATGAAGCAAATGGTTATGCTGGAGAAATTCACATGGCAAGAACCTGCTGGCAGCCTCTAGGATCTGAGGCAACCTCAAGTCGAAAGCTAGCAAGAATCTAGGGGCCACAGTCATACAGCCACGAGAAGCTTAATTCTGCCAAGAACTAGAATGAGCAAGGAAATAGATTCTTCTCCAGCTGGACCTCCAGATAAGATCACAGCCTTGTGATGAAGCCAACACCTTGATTGCAGACTCTGGGCAGAGGATTCAGCTAAGCCTAGGTGCTGACCCAGAGAAGCTGTGACATAATAAATAGGTATTGTCTTAAGGTGATGAATTTATTATGATTTGTTATACACTTCTCTAAGCCTCCGATTCCTTACATGTAAAACAGAAATGATAGAACCTCCCAGACCAGTCGTGAGCATTAAATGCAATACTGTTTTCCACACACACATTCCCAGGATCTCACTCACAGAAAGCTCTCAAAACTCAGTAGCAACATTATTACTACTAGCATCCTAGAAAGTTAAATCTCAGAAAAATGAATATAAGATAAGGCCTTAGGAAGAGGTGAGTTCTGCTTATGCTCGTAGTGAAGATGCAATCAAACAGGTTACTGATTAACCAAGAACTCGACAAATTTAATTTTATTACATCTGATTTTTGGAACAATACTAAACAAAACTGAGAAATGGAAGGCAACGGTCTTGAGCACCTTCTCTTTACTCTTTTGAGCCCTGTCCCCTTCTCCCACACTCTCTCAGCTCTTAGGTACTCAGTTTCTCTCAGGAGCTGTATTTGTTGAGGATCAAAGAATCTATCTTAAGACAGAGAATCTTATAAATAGCTTGAGCTGCACCAGAAACGCAATTGACTCTTCTGCCAGAATATAAGAATTGTTGCATATTGTCACAAGGAGTTAAATTTAAGTTACAGGGAAATGTTTATAAGAATATGAACATTTTCATAATATATAACAGTTTCAAAATAGAATTCATACATTTTGTATAGAGAAATTTTGCCGAAAAAGCATTCATGTTCCTTAATAGCAATCTCAACTATCTTGCTTACAGCCTTGATCTCTGAAACTGAGCTTTATTTATTATTCTCATTTTGATTTTAGATTATTTTAATTACCAATAAAAAGCAAGTACCAAAGCTGAATGGATTATTACTTATGTGGATGCTTTTAAAGCTAGAATAGTTAGTGGCCTCATTCCAAAGGTTCTATAAACCATTTTTATAAGTGAATGCTATCATAAAGAAACTTGGATGGAAACTCTGTTATTGGTGGAGAATGCAAAGCAAAGAGTGACTAGTATTTTAAGTGTGTTAAGTACAAAGCAATGTCATTAAATTAAATTTCTTCCATCCTTTAATTTCATTAGATGAAAAATCACCACTGAGAAGATGAAGGATTTCATTTCTATCCCATCAGTTCAAACATCTGAAATTAGAAGAAAGTTGAATGTTAGCAGCATAGAAGCTGATGTGAAACTAATTTGTGGCCTCACGTTATTCCTATGGAACAAACCGAATGTTGTCTAATATAAACACTCAAACAAGAACCACCGAAATTAAGATCCCAACTGGTAAATTAACCAGGGATCTCAAGAACTGAGTAGACTACATGGCCCATTCTAACCGGTGTACTTCATGATTTGTAGTGACAAAGATATTAATATTCCAGAGATGAAGGGATAGACAGATAAAGGACATTTATCTAATGGATTATAAGAATATCCTTTGCTCTTAGTTCACATAAATCCCTATACCTGTGAAGGCTTACAAAATACCTGGAAGTTCATTATAAATCAAACTAACGTGAATTGGCCTTTCACTAAACTGGAGAATTGGAGTTTTGCCTGGTTTTTTAATATGAATTCCATAAACAGAGTTCCTAGATGACTGGACAGAATAATGACTAGTATCTCCCAACCACCTCAAATGCCTTTCATGCCTACTTTTCTTTATCCTTTATTCTGATTTATTTATCGCCTCGTCAACTGGAATGTTGATGAAGTTCAATGGTTAGTTACCAGTGATAGCTCAGCCACTAGTTAATTATGAATTTGATCAAACCACTTAATCTCTTTGACCTTTTGTTGGTCTCTAGTAAAAGAGAAGAATTATTTTCTTTACTCTTTTTCCCTTGTTTAGGGGCTCAGAAGCAAGAATATATGTGAAAGCACATTGAAAACAGCAAGGCACTATAGAACTTTGATATAAAATTACCATAAATATTAATATTTCATTTCTAGCCCATAGAAAGCCAATTGAGTATCATTTTTGCTAAGTAATAAGCTGTAACTTAATGACTTTTATTAACAATGAGATTTCCTGTGCTTTCAAGATGTCATAATTCAGCCATTTTTAATATTGAGTGTACATCGGTTATCTTTCTAATAATGGCTATAAGTTGGTTTTAATCCATTCACACTCTCTAAAATAGTCCCTCTTTCTCGTAAAGAATAACATGCATTTAAAGAGAAATAACCACAGAAATAAGAAAAATCTTTGCAGATAGAAAAGAGAGCATTAGTCTCCTTACCAGTAAGAAACTCTAACCAGATCCAGCCTGTGAAACAGGGAAGCTAAGGGGGAGAAAAAATATATATGCGTGTGTGTGTATATATTTATGAAATTTTATATTACATATTTTTTTTATAAAATGTTTTCTAGGTCCTTTACCCAAACTACAAGGGTTAGCCACTCAAAGGATGGCATCATCATGGAATTTTATCTGTGGGAAGTTTTCCTATTTCCATCATGCCTTTTTCCAAGTAGCTCAGCACAATCATAGAGTTTACAATCATATAACTTCTACAAAGGGTACATATACACGAACGGAAAATGATAACAGAGAGAGCAAGAAAGTCAGCTCCTTTTCCAACAATACGCTTATCAATCATCCAAGAAACAAGGACATACCTTTGTATGACAATAAACACATCTCTAAAGATGTTGATAGTTTTTCTTTAAAAGATAAAGATATAAAATTGTACTTAATTTCCACTTTTTTTTTTTTGCCATTTTGTGTCATTCAGTTAGTACACAACAATATTTTCTCTAGGTGGAATATTAAAATAAAACATTTTTCTCTTGGTGTCTATCATCTCATTTGATTTGTATAGAAGTGCTTTATAAAATCTCAAATTATTCTAAGCTATTTCGCTTGGTTCTGCTTATTTCTAAGCAGATTAGATTCACAACTTAAATTCACAACTTAATAACATTAAAGTACACCTAACTCACTTATATTTGGGGAAATATGCATAATAAAAAAATCTTTATGGAGGCATCTATGCAGTGCAAAGTCATAATATTTTTCTTCAGTAGAAGAGACATTATGTAGCAGCAGATTTACTTATAACTAATTAGATTCTACGACAAGACACACCAAAGGTGACACAACTCTAGAAAAAGAAGCCATTTCTTGATGAGAAGAATTTTATATTCAGTATCAGATAATTATTTCCTGATTTTTAAAAAAAGCCAGAGTAGTAGGTAACATTGTTGAAAAATAAAGCATTTGAAAAATAGTGACAAGAAGATTTAGAGAAAAAGGTATATCATACATTCATAGAGGTGTGACAGGGGGCTTTCAAATGCTAGGTGGGGATAAAGGGATGTGGTTATGTCACCCAGTGCACATAATGCACCTGGCCCTTTGCAGCACACTCGGGGTGGGACACTGAAACATGAATTACAGGCCACATGAATCAGAAAGTGTAGAATCTGAGCAGAGGTAGATAATTCATTTAATTCAAATCAAACTTAAATAGGCCAGTTCCCATAAATTCCAGTGGTCTTCATAGGAAAATAGTCATGGTAATTTACATTTGATTTAATTTTAAAAAATCAAAAGAACCAGAATAATCAAGGAAAACAGGGAGTTTATGCGAACATAGATTTAGGGCTTACAACCATCCACTTTCCCTACAATTGCTAATACTCCACCTTTGTCAGTGCATACCCAACCTAGTAAGTGACGCTTTGAGTAAATGGCTTCTAGACTTTTCCTTTTCTACTGCGTGATTGTGGCAGTTTGAGTGAACTGTTTTTCATCTCAGCTGTCCCCCTCAGTTTGCTGATGTAGACATACAGTTGCAACTCATTAAGTCATGCACACATGGTCACAACAACAAGGAAATGGAATTGTAGAAAGCAGTAGAAGTAGCTTTAATTTACCGAACAACATTATTATCATCTTATATGATGCTGAGCTGGGCACTTAATTTAAATAGACATGGTCTCTGCAGCCTAGGAATTTATGAACTAATACATAAATAATACAATCTTGCTCCTTTCCAAGAGGAGAACATAGATCTTCCCCGTGGGCTTCCTAATTAAATCCAAGCGTTAGCACTCTAAGATAAACTGGTCATTAGCTTCATTCCATTTCACTTTTCTTCTTTTTGCCTCTTGCCCTCTATCACTCCATAATTTAAGGACACTTTGGGAAGAAGAAGCCTTATAGAAGAAATCAAAAAGGCAAACATCCTCAAACATTAAATAATATGGAATAATAGAAGCTGAAATGAGACTAGAAAAAAGTGACATATTGATGATGTGGACAAGGACAGAAATCTCTTTTATAAACCAAACTAGCACCCAAATAAACAAAGGAGGCAAGAGAGATTATCTGAATGAACGAAGATAATCAAAAAGTGTAAATTAAGGCCAAGAACTGAAGAGGAATAAAGAATATTTTTAGGGGCCAGCCCAGTAGCATAGCAGTTAGGTTCGTGTGCTGTGGTTCTGTGGCCCGGGGTTCACTGGTTCGGATCCCGGATGCAGACCTACATATTGCTTATCAAGCTGTGCTGCGGCAGGCGTCCCACATGTAAAATAGAGGAAGATGGGTGCAGATGTTAGCTCAAGGCCAATCTTCCTCAGCAAAAGGAGGAGGATTGGTGGCGGATGTCAGCTCAGGGCTAATGTTTCTCAAAAAAAAAAAAAAGAATATTTTAAAATAAATTAAAACAGAGGGCTTGGGAGCTGTTTAGCAAAATAAATTTTCCTAAGTGGAATTATGGCTCTAGCAACTCAGCAAAAAAAGACCAAATTAAGACAAATATTAAGTAATTCTAGTCTACACTCTCTAAATAATTGAAATATTTGGTTGGTTGAAATTGGAATCTTTTAATATTTTTATAAAAAGGTGCAATATTGAGTAGCAGTTGCATAAAACTGCTGAGTTATGACATCCTAAAAAGCCGAGCAAGATCCACAAATGAAGCCCTTCCCATTTGAAATGACATAAAAGGTGGAGCCTGGGAGTGCCAGCCACTCTATCATTGACCAGGTTCATTTTCCTGACTGATCCAGATGTAATAGGTAAAGCTACTAGGCTCAATTAAATTCTACATTTGCTTTACTTTTCCATTTCACTGTGTGTAGCTACAAACCAGTCTTCCTTATAAGAATGTTGAAGCAACCTCTCTCTTAATGTGTGGTCTTGAAGTGCCTAGATGATCAACCACATCTTTCAAATATGAAGAAAAGATTGAGTTACGATATTTGATTTCATCACATTTAATGCCATTCCACTGCAAATTCATATGGTGAATAATACATTTTTGAAATTAATCAAATGAGTGCTTAAATAAAAGATTGATGTCACTTTAATTTCAATTTTAATAGATATTCAACAAATACATACTACCTGCCAGTCACTGAGACCAAAATTCTTCATCTAATTGCTTAATGAGGATGATATAAGAAGAATCTTAATGATTCAGAGCTAGTACGCATCCGTTTTTCAGAGTCAAGTGATACATATATTCCAATTACCTGATTACTATTTGGCCAGTGCTCTGAGGGAAAAGTACAGCCCTAATCATTGTGAAGCACTTGAAGTATTGCAACATGGCTGACCCACCAAATGAAGGTTGGAGTAAGCCAAGTAAATATTGGTTGAGCACCTGCCTCAGGGGTCAAAAAATTCACAATGAAATTAATTTATTCACCTCTAGCTGAACTAGCAAAGATGCTATTATTTTCACTTAACTTCCAAAGTGGAAAAATCAAAATGAATAATATCAAAATTCAATAAAAACATTATTACAAGTAATCCATTAATTAAAATATCTGAGCAAATAATTTCTGTGTGAACTTTTCTCCTGAGACCTCTCTGATATCATAACATAGAAGACTGAAAATGAAATATGAAAGCATTTATGAGACGGGGAGAGAGTCTACTAGGTGAATATTGTCTTCTAGATTTAGGTACACGTGTACCAGCAGAGGTCGTTCAGAAAAGAAGGACAATCTGTTATAAAGAGTCCCAGGGTCACAGTGCTCCCACTTCAAGGTTAAATATTCCATCCCAAGTCACAATAATTTCATGATACCCTGAGGGAAAGAGAGGAGGAGTCAGGGAACCATAATTGAGAGAAACCCGACAGAACATGTAACCCATAAACTCTGCTACACAATTACAAGACAAAATCACAGCTCCATTATGTGACTGCATACACTTCCACATATTTTGACAAAACGCACATCAATAGCAAAGATAAGCTATGAGCTCCATCTCGTAAATAATATTCTTCCATCTTGAAGCCTTTCCTTATGTTGTAGGGGTGGGGTGGGGCAAGGGCACTAGATCTGAGGAGGGGGCATTGTAGGGAACCCCATCTCAACCCTGCTACTGCAGAGAGGTCACCGGGGAGGAACCTTTGTTTCCATCAGCCCCTAAATCAATTGCCCCATTATTAATTCTCTTAGCAGAGAATAAAAAATGGTTTGACTTTTGCCCTTTTAACAAAGTTAAGACATTCACCATTCAGCCACCTCAGTGTCTGGTCTTATTTCAGGAAAATCTTTTATTTCTGGAATATTTTACCTTAGAGGAAGAATCATAAACCAGTCAATTGTGGACCCAAACCAGGTTACTTTTGGAGCCCCAGTACCAGCCACCTGCTCCACCTTTTAATTCTTTCTGACATAGATGATTAAGAAGACACTGGAAATTGTCAGCATGTGAGAGGCCCTTTCTCTGTCCTCTTGTTCTCAACCTCACAATTGACAAGTGCAAATCTACGATATAAGGAAATAAAAGAACGTCTTTCTAAGTATGAGCTTAGCGACACACTAATCTAAGTAACATAGCTCCGGGGCTGCCAACTAGAACGGGCTCAACCCGGGGCAACGACTGTCTAAAATACCCCTAGTGAATAGTTTGAAGGAAGAATCCTTCCCTCTACAGCCACAGAAGGTTAGCAGAGCAAAGCCTTATCTGTTCTAAGAATCCCCCACGTCCACTTCATGGAGCGCCTACTCCCAGGAGCTGTGCTGCTGGAGGGCAGAGAGATTCATGCACTTCACAGCCAGCTCAATGCAGGGAGCTGTAGGGCGCTGCTCCGGGAAGCTGGCTTTACAGCTCAGCCTTGCCAGCACCAATGAGGAACGCAGAGCAGATGTTATTTTCTTCCTGCTTTTACACTCCTTTGGAAAGAAAGATTTCCTGTCCCTCTTCCAAATCTCTACCATATTTGGCTCTTTATTAGCTATTGCTACGTACTCTGTCTAGTAGCCAAGATTTTATAGCAATGGCTTTTTATTTACAACTTGAGTAAAAAGAAAGTAACTTGGGTCCATTATCAGCAATAAATCCTAATTTAGATATAAACTTTGATGTCACAGAAGTAGCCCACTCAACATACCTCTTTTTATTTCCCTTCAGAGAATAAAAACAACTGACATGCAAGAGATAAAAGAAACATTTGTGAACCACATTCCAAATAAGGGGTGAAAAGAAAGATGACATAAAGGGATGCTATTTTTTGTATTGTCTCTTGGAATCTCTTTGTAATTTAGATTCCTAGGAAGAAAAATCTACTTTCTTATAGTAGCTTAGCACTAAATGGTCCTCTAAGAGAATGAAAGTCAAACTACTTTCTTAGCAAATAGCTTCAAACCACAGAGTGATTTGGACACAAAGAGAATCTCATGGATCAGCTTTTCCATTTTCCTGCAAAGGTATAGGAATATTATATTTCATTGAAAATATAAAATAAATATAGGCCTTTTTTTCAACATCAATAATTTATGAAAATGAAAAATTTTATAAAGATTTATGATATATATCAACAAAATACTCTCTGAAGTGGAAAATTTTGTGAGGAAAAATACTAATCACTCTATCTGAATGTAATATTAAGAATTGTCCTCTATAAAAATCACATCTTTAGGGCCGGTCTGGTGGTGCAGCCGTTAAGTGCACACGTTCTGCTTCCGCAGCCTGGGTCTCACTGATTCGGACATGGCACAGCTTGGCAAGCCATGCTGTGGTAGGCATCCCACATATAAAGTAGAGGAAGATGGGCATGGATGTTAGCTCAGGGCCAGTCTTCTACAGCAAAAAGAGGAGGATTGGCAGTAGTTAGTTCAAGGATAATCTTCCTCAAAAAAGAAAAAAAACAAAAAACCATTTTTAGATCCTCCCTCCCATCTCCACCCCCAAGGAATCGAGGAATCACAAGTCACTTCTTTATTTTTCAGCTGTAGTTAAAATATAGACAAATTAAGAATTTTATGCTCAAATAATTCCAAGTCTTCCTGAAATCAATATTGTCTGAGAAGTTGTAAAAAAAAAAAAAAAGCCATCATCATCAATAACCAGAGGATCTGTTTATTTTCTTCAAGGTGAGACAGAAATAAGAGTTTTTTGTTTTGTTTTGTTTTTAAGATATTCAATGCACTCTAAAGATAATCAAGCTGTAGGACACAGACTGTTATCACCACAATCAAAACTACTTCTTACTCTCTTAGATGCAAGAAACCATAGAAAGAAAATTAGCATGACATGTGGGGCTGAAGAACTTGAGTTGTATGTCACTTTCCACTGTTGAGAACAGTCCACTCTACTAGTCTTTCTCTGGGCGTTCAGGGATACGTTATGTCAAGAACATGTGGTATGCCCTTGCTTTATTTAAGCAAAATAATAAAAGTGAAATCATTGTTGTCACATTCTCTGTTCAATAATTGGTGCCCATGTTTCAACTGCCATTTCTCTAAGATAATTTAGAGATGAATCAGAGCACATAATGCATTACATTCAATATCACCCTGCTTGGTGACCATTTTTCAAAGTATTTTCTTTGGGAAAATAAAAAAACTAAAACCTAAGTCAGTTTCTCTCACATATCACCAATACTAATGCAATTCAAATTCTCAGCCCACTTCCCCCTCCCCTACTCCTTGCCTCAATTTGCGTTAATGCTCTAATTTTATCAATAGCAGAATAAGCATATTATTCATAAGCCATTGAGCCTCAACCACAACACAACTTTGCGTGGTGTAAATATTAAGTACCCTGCCATTGGTAAGATATTGGACAACATGGAAGTCATTTAAGAATACCTAAGCCACTATTATTTTTCAAGATTTAAGAGAGCAAAAATGCTAAAGATTATAAAATTCTACTTTTACATTGCAAAACTATACTTTATATTTGTACCTCAATTTTCAAAGCAGTTTTACATACAACTGTGCCAGAGATTATGGCTCAGCTCTAAATCCACTGTCTACACTCTGCTGTGTGATGCTGGGGCTGGACTCTCAAAACCACATTTCAGCTTTACCAGCTGGCTCTCGTTGGTTCTTCTAACAGGGAGTACTAGATAGAGACTGAAAAGTCTGGAGGAGGAAGAAGAAATGTATTCCTTCCTGCGGACTGGCTGTATCCTTGCTGTTCCTAGGAGCTTTACCCTGGCTACACTTCTTTACCCCAGAGCAGCTATTCCTTTCTGTAGCGCGAGCCCAAACCAGTTTGCAATACTTCCAACATATGCAGCCTGTTACACCCTTCTCACAGGTAGCAGCGCTCATCAGCTCTCATTTCCTCCACACAGTGAGTCTCAGGCCTATGGGACTTTTTCTCCAAGCTCATCAACAGTGAGAGAAATTTTAGCTCTCCTGGTCCTTTCCTCAAAGGTTCTAAGCTTTAATAATTCCAGAGTCTTCCCTGTGCTCCTCCAGCTCTACAGGTGGTAACCAACTACTGTAGACGCCACCTTTGTGATAATTTTACCTCGTTAAAAATGTTACGCCTACTTAATTACTTATCCTCAATATCTATGTTCAAATAGCTGGTGTGCTTTCTGTCTCCTGACTGAGACCTAGTTGATTCAATAACGCTATGGGGGCAGTTAGAGCAAGCATGACTGTCCCCATTTTACAAATGTTCACAAAATAACATTTTAACCTGGGAAAGGAAAACCTGGAACTTGAACTCAGTCTTTAAACTCCAATCCTAGCACTCTTTCCATGAAACTGCTTCCACGTATTAATATGAAAAAGTCATTTCTCATAGATACTCTACCTGTGCAATCCAAAACCATACATAGGAGGTCTATAAGGTGGTCCAGGTGAATACGACTATTTAAAATCATATCTTTTGTACGAAGTTAATTTTTATATAAAATTTCCTCAATTTCAATCCATTGTAATAGTTTTAAGAGTTTGGGTTAAGATGTATTTTTATTCCTGTAATATAATAAATAGTCATGATCCATTAAATTGGAGCCCATTGAATAATGTCAAAACCATACTTATGAGCTCATTATATCCTATATAATTTTAAAAGTGGAATTTAAAAGGCAAAAGCAAACTACTAAATAAAACGTAGCTCTGAGCATTACATTTGCTTGCTGCCAGATATTCTATAAATATGAAAACAGATCTTGGAAGGTGCTGTTTAAAATGAAAGTAACGAATACTTCCTGATGGGGTGTTCAGCAAGACTTTCCAGACATGCGCTTCCTTACTCTTGTTGGCCAAATAGCATGTTTTTTCCTCCTGTCTGCTCAGTGAATGTGTTTCTAAAGGCTGCTTTGTGTTCTGTAAATCACAGGAATTCCTTTACGGTACAACTGGAGGCCCCGGCAGCAAAACCTAATGGAATTGAAGAAAGCACCACAAACACTTCCCAAATGGCCTTCTTCCACAATCGGCAGCGTTAAGACAACAGCAACAAAAAAGTGAAAACAGAAACTACAAAAGCAAATACATCAACTTTTGTTCTTCTTCCCTCATTTCTTTCTAGATCCTCGGGACTGATACACAGGAAAAATAGATTAAAGGTAGAATCACATCTATAGTACCCACGCTACATAAATATATTAAAATATCTATCCTGTAAGATAGGAAAATGAAATTTCTACTCTTACAGATATATGTAGAGAAATAGATATTACTTTTCTACACCGGAAAATATTCCCAAGCCATATGTTCATGTGTCTGACCAGGAATTTAACAAATTCACTTGCTACTTCAATAGGATAGGACTTCAACTCCCTTTTGGTGGCTTGTCAATCATCAATACCAGAAAACAAAGTAAGGAATGAGAAAACAAAAGAAACTCTTCCATCTCTGTTAATCGCTGTCAAACACCTATGAAAGAGGAACCCCCCATTTTTATAGCTCCATTATCAGCATTTGCCATTGAGAAACTAATGTTAAATGACAGCATCTGAGTTACCTCTGCTTGTCATTGGCAACATCCTACAACAGCGATGTGCCAAATTATCCATGGAAGTTTTAGCTGATGACAAGTGGCCTATTCAGTTATGATTGGAGTAGCTTAGAAATACAGAGTGATGTTTTCCCAGCTCACTACTCAGATAACTAAACCACTATTCACTTGACTTTGGAGTCTATCTGACACTGGATCACAGAACCCAAATGTGCTACCACCGGATAGATTAAAAGGTTAGAAGTTGCTAAATGTATTTTTTTTAATGTCTGTAATAAAAGAAATAATATCTATGTCTTCAATATTTAAGTAATAAGGTAATGGTGAATGTTATACCTTCATCCTATTAAAATTTGTAAAGGAATGAATAGAGACCATGCTAATATATTCAGTAGGGAACTGTCAAGACTTTAAAAACACTACCATCCTTATACTATAGTGTTTTTTAAGTTGAGTGTATAAATATCAGCCTGTAGGGGGAACTCCAGGTTCTTCGCCTTGATTTTCCTAAAGTCCAAGTCAGGAAAAGAGAAGAAATCTCCATTCCTTTAAGAGAGAATCATCTAGCTGGTCAGATTCCAGGACATTGACTGGAGCATGTTCTGTACGACTGGAGCTTTCAGAAAGTTTAAATGTCAGCATATGCAATTCTTTCTTCATGCTCTCTATTCCTTCCATGTGGCAAGCAGGTTGAATCAATGCTCTTGGAAAACTACCCTCTCTCTTCTCTCTGCCTCTGCCTCTCTCTCTTTCTGCATATAAATAGATAGAGGTACCTAAATCTACATATATAGCTATAGATACATGTAAATATCTGTGTGTGTGTATATAACATAATACACACACATGCATATTCAAGTGCACGAAGATTATCTGATTACTGCCTTTGCTCAGACATCCATGTCCATGTTCTTGAGGACAAATATTTTGCAAAGAATATTCAGCATTCTTGATTTACCGGCCATAATATCACAGCACCCTAGATCTTTCTCTGATTTCTAATAGGATGCAGGGATAGCATAGAGTGTTCATTCTTAAACCACACAGAATACCATTAACCAGTTTTGTGACTTTGGGCACAGGCCCTTGCTCTGTGAGTTCTACTTTCTTTACTAAATGACTTCTAAAGTGCCTTCTGGCTCCCAAATTCTATGCCTTTTATCTTGATCAATTTCATTCCAATGCTAAGTAAAATTTTGTTCAACTACTCTTGACGGTCTAAGTCATTTCTCCACTGATGAAATTGACATAACTTCATTCAAGGTCATGGAGCAAAACCCAAAATACCCAGCAGGGATGAAGGACTCAGGTCAAACACATTTGACCAGTCTGCTGCAGAGATCTGGGACGCAAGAGCCAAAATCAACCTAAATAGACAAATCTCAACAGCAAAGTCACAATCTGCCTTTAATCCAGCATATTGGGTAACATGTGCGACAAGTCGTCTTAGAGCCTTGGGACATGGACTCAGCAAATGTGCATGCTGACTCTTACATCTAAAAATTCAGTGGGAGGCACATACACCTTACATAAATCATCTTCCTGACTATGCCAGCAGCTTTTCATCCTATAACTATGTGGCAATTCAGAACAGGTTTGTATGAGCACAGCCACCTATGTGTAGGAGGGACAAGATTTTCATAGGAAAAGCAGAGTAGGAGCATTCTTTTCCCCTCGTATACTTAGAGTTCTCCCGCATTTCCATTTTATGTCTTTCATCTATCGTGGACACTTAAGGAATAAGCTGGCATGAACAGTTCAGGTAGAGGAGAAAGAAGATGATTAGAATCATGGATTCCAAATCTTTTAGAGAATCCAACCATCAAAATGAGCTGGCATTATGGAAGATAGATCAAATAAAGATTTTAAGTGAATTTAATCCAGTGCCCTCACTTTACCATAGGAAACTAACTCAGAGAGGTCCAATCATTCACTGGAATGATCTTTATTTTGTGCTTACTTTAGATGCTATTATGTGAGTGGGAAATCCTGCTTGTGCACACTGGAGTTCAGAGAATCAGGCTAAAATACCCAGTCAATATAAGCCTACCACATCAGCTGTGCATAACAAATCATCTCGATACTTGAGGCTAAAACAATAATGACCTGCTATTCCTGGTGATTCCGTGAGTTGACTGAGCAGTTCTGTTCATCTCATCTGGGCTCACTCATGGGGCCCAGTCAGCTAGTGGTGTGGCTGGGACTATATGCTCTCAAACAGACGCATTCACATGCCTGGGGCCACAGCTAGGAGATGGCTGGACGAGCTGTAACATCTTGGACTCTCTCTCCATGCAATCTTTCATCTGAGCTTTTTACATGATGCTGCAAGTTTTCCAAGATGGTAAAAGTAGAAGTTGTAAGACCTCTAGATGTAGAGGTTCAGGAGTCCCATTATTGCACTTCTGCTGCATTTTGTGGGTCAAAGTAAGTCACAAGGACAGGCCAGATTCAAAGGGTGGGGAAATAGACTCCATCGCTTTATAGGAGGAGCTGCAAAGAATCTGTGGGTGCATATAATCTACCACACCTAGACAGTAGAGAGAAGTTAGGAGGTTAAATGAGACACGATTTGAATCTCCTTTGCTTTCAAGAGAATAAATCCTAAGGGATAAAGGTGATACTAGAGGTTATTGATTCATGCTTCCAGACCATTCACTATTTTGAATTCTAACAAATAGAAACCATGCCAATGCTACGTTTCTGTACAACGTCCACATCATAATTGACACTCACTAAACACATAATCACAATAATGGAGACAGAAGTATGCACAGGCATGTTTCACAGAAACTAAACTAGACTTAGTCAGTTTATTTGTTAAGCATGTATTCTTATCTACTACGAAAAGTCATGACCTTCTCACTTAAGAGAACCAATTACTTCTTTTGCACAGAAAATCTTTAGATAAAACCAGAAAGGTGATTCAAAAGTTCCAGGGAAACGGTGAAGACAGGCAGCACTCAAGCCTCCTCTTTCTCCTCAGACAAACCTCAGAAATAATGTGATCTAAGAGTAGGGGGAAGACCTCACCTTCCTCTAGGAACACACTCACATTCATGACCATCGTATGGGTATTAAATAAGATGATTTTTGTGATTTTTCTTCATTAGCATTTTATGATTTTGTGCTTTGGTCTATAGTAATTTTTATTTCCTGACCTCTTAACTAATCTGTAATTAATTTCAAATGCATAGAAAACTATAGAGAATAATACAGCATAATATAACAAATATCCACATAGCCACCATTAATCTAATGATAATATTTTGCCAGATTCATTTCAGTTCTACTTTTAAAGAATGATGCAGATAAACACAGCAAGCCTTTTATGTGCTCTTTCTTGATCCCATTTCTCTTCCTCCAATTCCAAAAATAATAACTGTCCTGAATTTAGTTTTTATTGTTTCCATATGTTTTACATCTTTAATAAACATGTGTTCATCTTGATTTTAAAGTTTTTATTTTAAAATGTCTTTTTTTTTACAATGTATATTAAGAGTTAATTCACTTTTAACTGCTCTAATGGTGTGAATATACAATTTATTTATTCATTTTATGTTAATGAGCATTTAGACCTCGTGCAATTTTATACTAGCACAAAAATAAAATGTTGCAAAGAAATTTTAGGAAACTGAGTGGCAACCCTGCCTGAACATTACAATTATCTGGAGAGTTTTTAAAAAACATCCAGATGCCCTATTCTGGAGCTATGCACGCCATTCTGCTTGACATCACGACATATCTAGAAAAGAATATTTAGAGGGTGCATTGGAGCAAAAAGTAAAGGTTTCTCAAGGATAGTCAAAGGGGATGAGACACTTCTACCTCACCAAGCACACCCAGCCACCCCAAGGGCTAAGAGGAATCACACCTCAGTAGATTGAAATCCTTTTCCAATTTCCAGCACGGCATTGTGCAGGTACCACCGGCTAAGCAGTGCTGTGCTAAAGCAGAGATTCTCAAATTTGGCTGCACATTAGAATCTGTTGGGAAGCTTTTAAAAATCTGCTCATGTCCAGGCTGCACCCGGACCAATCAAATTAGAATATCTGGCAGTAGGATCAAGACATCAGTGCTTTTTAAATCTCCCAGATGATTCCAACACACAGTCAAGGTTGAGAACCATGTTGAGCAGCATCTCTCAAACTGCCTTGTTTGTGAGGTTCACCTAGAGCACTTGTTACTAATGCATATCCCTAGGTCTCAAACTCTTTAGTGGCCGGCCTGGGAAACTGTATGCTTAAAAATGCCTCACATCCATACCTAAACACAGAATTGCTGTATCTCAACTGAACAGTGGTCTGAAGCTACTTTAGAGCCACTTGCAAGCCCCTATTTGTTGAAGCAATCAATCTAAGTGATCTTGCCTTTCCAGACAACGTCCACATCGAAGTGATGACTCTGACCTAGTGACTGTGATGGTTGGTTTGACTGGAATTGCAAATATCAGTTTAGATCCCTCAGAAAAGGATGCTAGCTGAGTGTCGTTAGCCTTCTAAGGGGCTTCATATAGTAACTCTTGCTGGTGTCGTCACACCACTCCACAGGCAGGCATCATATCGTCCATTGTGCTAGGAAATAACCTTCGAGATTCCAGCCACAGAGCTCTTTTTTACCTTTCTTGAAGAGGCTATAAAGCACACTGGTAAAGATCAGGCTCACCAGACTGCTTGGGTAAGCCCCAGCTTCACTAGCCACCAGCTGTGCCACCTTGGGCCACTCACTGAATCAAAGCACGCCTTGGTTCCCTCATTTGTAAAAAGAATCATGGTATTAATAGTACCCCTCTTGTTGTCGTTACAAAGATTAAATAGATAAATAATTACAAATGCCTAGAATTTAAGTGTTTAATAAAGATAAATGTTATTATGATTGTTACCAGTTCACAAGCCCCAGTTCTTCCCTCATTCGGGTATTCTTGCATGTTTACCATCTAGAAACCTTCCCATTGTCACCCACCCAAATTGCTTTATTCTCAATTGATTGTAGCAAATAAAAAACAAAGTAGTAAAAATACCAAAATTATTAAACCCCTTATCTAATAACAAATTCTGTATGTTTTCCATAGCATATTAAGTATCTTTCTCTCCTTTTTGCCACCAGCAATAAATAATGTTGAAAGATATTAATTCAAAAATAATACCTTAATTGTGTCTACTTGAGTTTAATGCTTTATGCCTTTCTGATTCAATTTTTTCAAGGATCTCTAGGTCTTAGTATCCCAGAAACTACTTTAAGAGATTGTTGTAGAGTTAAAATAACCTTTTTGGGCAGGAAACTCTTTTTCATGTCAAAGTTTATTTGGTCCTGCTGAAGTTTAATTCCATTTTCTCTAGGTTTGGCTTTTGTGCCCATTTTAAAAAATGGGACTTGTGGTAACTATTATTATGTAGCATTTGTTGCAGAAAGAACTTCAAATCCTTAAAAATTATACTAGAGTGTCACAATATGTTTCCTTTTGAGTTAAATTTCATAGATAAGAGAGGTTTTTAAAGAAATACTAAAGGAAATATTATTTGAGGTCATTTTAACCATAAAATCGTCCCTATCATAGACCCTGAGGTCAGGATTCTGGTAACACATATATGAATTTTGACCCTAATGTTAATATAAGCATATTACACACATACAAGTAATAAAGATCAATAATTTCAAAGGCCACTGTCTAGAAGGGTGAATGAAAAGTCAACCTAGCGGATACAAAAATAGGGTCAAACTATAAAATTTGCTCACTTATGATTTTTAACAATATTCCATACTTTGTCTTGTCCTTGAGAAGCAGCTGGTCATTTAAAACCATCTGCTCTTTTGTGCTGGATAGAAAGACGTCAACAGTTAAAGTATTTCAAAATCATCACTACAGAAGCAAACATATTTGAAACCTAGGGAATTCCTAGAAAGGCACCTTGAGAATACATCTTTGACATTTTTATTTTCAAGGACTACTTCCCATTGCAAAGCCAAGTGTAGTTACTGATACACTGAAAATAATTAATGCTAAAATCCCTCTGCAGGCCGTGAAGAATTTAGGTCATTTCAGGGACCGGATAATGTCTATGTTAATTCTGCAAATCCCACAGGATCCAGGTCAGAGATCTACACACTGCAGGATAGGAAAGCAATTTCAGATAACAGATGAAGATGATGATTATGGGGACTACAATGATGGAATGCCTTTAATTATGTCAATTCACAAAAAAGTGATAATCATTTGTAAAACATTAATTGAAAACGTATCTACTTCCAATAGTCATGCAAATAGTTTGAAAAATCTACCAAAGTGACTCAAAATCTGTATTAGTTCTTTCTTGAAGGAGCTGAGTTTGCACCCAGGGTAAATATTTATACATACATATCTATGTAGTTGTTATTTTATAGTTTTTGTGTGTCATATTTTGTGTACATTCTTTGGGTGTCATCCTTGATGCTTTCTCTTTACTTCAACTACTTTATCCTATTCTTCACTAAGTCTAGCTGATTTTGTGTCCCAAGTATATCTAAAATCCACCCACTTCTCTCCACTCCACTGCCAGGATGCT
The DNA here is from genome assembly GCF_041296235.1 of Equus asinus. Taxonomy (NCBI): domain Eukaryota; kingdom Metazoa; phylum Chordata; class Mammalia; order Perissodactyla; family Equidae; genus Equus; species Equus asinus. The sequence goes on from NC_091792.1 coordinate 31,465,663, forward strand.
GGTCCAGCCACCATCATCTGTTCTATTTGTCTACCTATAAGCTCCTTTAGTCCATATTCCACATAGGAGCTAGTGAGGTCATTTAAAAACACAAATAGAAGTATGTCTCTTTCCTACTTAAAGCCATTCAGTGGTTTCCTTAGTCAGATAAAATTAAATTAAAATATCTTTAAGACCATGCATGAGCTGACTTTACCTGCATCCCCTGCCTAATCTCTAACAAAGGACATAAATAGTTTTGGTAGGTGGGACAGGCAATGCTATTTTCCCTCCTGTTGTTAATTTGCTACTTCTTCTTTACTATCAGAACGCCAATTTTGTTAGTACTGGCAATTTTCCCAGCTCTTCTTGCAGCTAGATTTGGCCACCAGATGTCAATCAATGAGATGTAAGTGGGTGTATATGCTGAAGGACTTCCTTCAAGTTTCCAATTGAATATCATCTACTCAAAAACGCTTCCCCTATTTATCCCTTATGAAATTAAATTCCCTCCCATTAATCTCTCAAAATCCTATTTCTTCGGAGAATTTGATTGCAGTTTGTAATTATATTATGTATCTGTTAGTTTGTTTGTGTCTCTCTGAGTCCTCTGCAAGCTCTGTGAGAGTAATGAACATTTATGCCTTATTTACGGCTGTATATTGTCACCTCTCCCAGTTGTAGATAAACAGTAGTGGACAAGAGAATGAATAAAATAATTTGATAAATATTTATCAACATTATGAACTATATTATAAATCCATTATCAACAGACATTTGTCTCATATCTATTTTGTGTAAGGCGTTACACTTGGTGGTGTGGGAAATATAACAGTAAATACAACATGCCCTTAAGAAGCACACAGATTAGCGCAAAAGAAAAACACGTGCATAAATAACCATAAAGGGTGGCAGGTGATATAAATATGGCACAGATGCTATGGGAGGTCAGAGAAATCCCTGATGACTGCAGTGTTAGGAGGGTAGCCTGATAATGCCTAAGCTGATCATGAAGTTGAGTATTATTTCAATGGAGGTAAAAGATGGGGGTGAGTGGGTGGGAGAAAAGCAGCTCAGACAGAGGAAACTCAAAAAGCACTTCTAGAAAGTGCAGTGATGTGCGAGAACAAGGAGTAGTCCATCAAAAAAAAAAAAAAAGATGTAAAGCAAATATATCATTTCTATTTGTTTCTTATAACACCTTTCCTTGAGGCAACACCTGATGATGACCCAGTTTGGCCTAAAGAATAACTATAAGTTCCCTAAGGGTAACTGTGTTTTAGCAAGGCTGATTTAAGGAAACACAACATAGCGATGGTAGAAGGAGAGAGAGAGAAAACAGGATATGATGTCCTGCACAAATTCTATCAAATTCTTCAGTGGGGGTTGGAGGTAGGAGATGGGGAGGTGGGAATAGTTAAAACAATTAAAAAGTATGTAGGTTCAAATTGGGAGTTAGTAAAGGCAGAAAAGAAAGAAATCAATTACAAGGGTAAGAACACCGATGATTAGATACTTAACAAAAAGGTAAAATAAGAGAAATGAAGAAAGGATAGCTTACAGAATGTGTGAGGGGTTAAAGTAATTTAACTATAAATGCAGGTATGTTTGTGAACTCCCCGTAGTTCTTTTATCCTCTAAATGTCTTTTGGCTACTTCATAGCCCAAGTGCCATCACAAGAGCGAGGTACAGAAAGAGAGAGAGCTTAGAATCAATTTCAGTTACCTGTGAGGGAACGAGTTGTAGTAAATTGTCTATTTCATTTGTATATATCAATTAATGAACCCTTCAAGGGCTGCTCTTCCAATTGTGCTATGTAATTAACATAAATAGAAGGGATATACATGATGTGCATGTGTGCATATGGAGGACGTATTATATACAATTATATGGAGCAATATTGTTTTACATGTATATATGTTCATAAGGAGACACTTAGATATATTTCAAAATATGTTACATGTCTCACAGACTAGTCTTACGCCTTGTGTTATTTGACCCTACAGTCCCTTCAAGGGGTAAATATTATTATTCTGCTGCACATTTTTTAGATAAGGAAGAAAATGTAAAGAGATGATAGAACTTGCCTAAAGAAAGAGAGTCAGTCAGTGCTTGAAGCCAAGCAGAGCCAGAATTTCAAAACCCATTGAGTCTGGGGATCTTCCTACCACATTTAGAACAGCGTGAAGACATCTCGTCCTGAAGCAGGTGGAAGAATGATTAAGGTGGTGTCTCATATATAATGCTGCCCTACATTTATACATCACATTTCTTTCAAAGGGTTTTCAGATATTATCTCATTTGTCTTCCAACAACCCTGAAAGATAAATAGGGGCAGGTAGCTCCATCTGCATTTCCCAGGATGGATTCCCTGAGGCAGGGAAGAGAGAAGTCACGGTGAACTGTGGAGCTCTGCAGCCACCAGACTAGAATCCAAGTGGCGGTTTCCCTCCCAGGGCTCTTTCTACTGATCTGGGTAACAGAATCCCTGAAATAGAAGTGAAGGGGGATAGGAGTGAGGTTGAGGAGATTCCAGAAAAGGGATATAGTTGCGTTATTTCACTGTTACTCTTTCTAACATCTCTCTCTGGTACCTCTGTCCACAGGAATATGAAAGAATGGGTAACAGGATCTCAAATGGGACTCTTCCTGCTGTTCCCAATGGGTAATTAATGCTTAATGCTAAAAACAGAAAGAATATAAGTACCCCATATTCCAAAGAGAACTGCCAGCAATAAGGTTTCTTTATCTTCAGAGCTTTCTAAGGCAGTTGAAGTAACACTACCATCCCCAAACATCACTCAAACCTCCCGACTTCCCTTAACAGTCTATTAAAAAAAAAAAAAAGATTGGGAAAGGAGAGAAGGAAGAGGTCATCAAGAGCCATAGATTCTTGTCATCGATTGTTGGACTAATGGGAAGTAAAATCTTCCCTGCATCAAACAAGCTAAATAAGAGAGATCTGAGAGAACCCCTAATAGAGACTGGGGTTCTAGCACCTCACTGGTTCCCCTTGGTGCAGGGTATTCCTCATCTTCTGTGCGTCTAAGCAAAGGGAGAGCAAATTGACAAATCACAAAAGGCAGAGGGAGGTGAGTTCAGTCTTGCAACTTGTACTGCCAGCATTCGGTTCCCGAAGCGAAGCAGGCATCTTGGAAGAAAGCTGGACTGGAACCACCTCATCAGCACCCCAGAGAGAAGGACAGCTAGCCAGGTGAAGGGCCTCAAGTATCAAGAGGCTATGGGGTTCACAAACAGGATCAGGTTCAGGAGATTGTGCAGAAGGGAAGCCCCCGCAAAGCCCTCCAAGAAACTCGTGCATGCCCACCAGGAGAGAGCCAGCTATGCAACTATCAGTAGAGTGATAGCCTGGGAAGCAGCGGTAATCAACAAAGAGAAAATCACAGCAGCTCCAGTCAGATAAGGGACAACTGTTCTGTTTCCTTTTTCTTTCTCTCCACCTCAGCACACAAGGAAAAGGGAGAAGAAGAAAGCGTCCAAAGGCCAGCAAACCAATCCTCTCCTGGGCTCCAAAGTGAGAAACAAGTAGGAGGAACAGATAAGCAAGCCACATCCCCTCCCCATGGATCAAGGAGCCCCGAGACTGGCCTATGATGCTGGAAGGGAAAGTTTTGTAAAAGAAATGAGATTGGAATTTTCAACTGGACAGAATTTGAGTAATGGGAAATGACTTGACAGTTATGGTATCTGCCTAGGATGTCGTTAAGGGATCTGCTACCCAGCTGAGAAGAGGAATTTGACATAACACAGTAGGGAAGCAAAGCCTGGTGAAAAATAAAACCATTTCATGTTTGTTCCCCACTGAGCTGAGCCTTCTGAATAAACTAGACATATGCGGATGCAAAAATCAATTGAGACCATGGAGGAGGAAGAGCAGGCTTTAACAGTGAAAGAAGAATATTATTTAAGCCTCTCTACAGAGATGATTTACTGGAATAAAAACAACCCATAAGCAATAGACGGAAGAAGAAATACAAAGAAGCAAACATTTGCAGCCCTCTGGTTCAGCAGAACTTGCAGTTTTCATTCCTACTTTTATACTCAGATGTGGGCAGTGCACATTGAAGAATCTAGAGAGGTTTACACTTGACACTACAAGGAACATTTATTTCAGACATGTGGCTACATCAATTAAATGCGATGTGTATTCACAACATTAGTCATTTCACACAGCAGCTCATTATAATGCATGTGCCTTGCAAAAGCAGCCAAGATTCAGTGAGGCATAAAACCACAGAGCATCATTATAGATCATGCATCATTATTTTTTAAAAATATTAAATTTTACAATGGCTTTGTTCTCCATATTACTAATACTGGTCAAAATAATTATTTTCCTCACTTATTCAGGGTAATTTTCATTTGAACTTGCATCCTGATTACATAAATTGACCCAATAATTACCTTAATTTAACAATAATTTTAAAAAGTGTTTTCCCACATTATAAAATGACAACCATAATCTTTGCATAAAGCAATAAAGAATAAATGGCTCTAATAAAATATTACTAGAGGCAGCTATTTCTAATCTAAAAGACTCACTAATTAGGTTTCTGCATGAGAATAACTAAGGTAAATCACATAAATGAAAAAGGAGAAATAAAGTGCAACGTGATTATATAAATGACTATTTTAGTGTTAGCTAGGCAAATTGTCACTCAACAATCTATCTGCAGCTTTGCATTATTACTCAAGTTGTCTGATGCAATAAAAATAAGAGAATTCAGTGTGAATCCAGTTCAACTGAACAAAGATTTCCTTAACACACCCTATAAGAGATACAATGTGCTGAGAATTTAAGTAGACTCAGAAAGACCAAGATAAATAAGACATAGTCAGTAAGGAGGAAAGACTGAAACAAATGTAACTGTCCCCAAACTTGAAGGTATCATCATCAGCAAAATGCTATGTAATAAACAATATATTTCCTGACAAGCAAGTCACATTTTCAGTATCAGTCAGTGTCTAGTAAGAAAGAGATGGCACACTCAAAATGGTTTAACTGAAGAGGATTAAAGAAAGGGATTGTTTATAAAGGCGTAGGAGGATCAAGAGATGCAAGAGCATGTAAAGCATCAAGGAATGCAGCCACAATGGTCAGTCCTCCTCACTCCTAGTGGGAAGAGAGAAGGGAGGGACCACATTTACTGGGGATCTGCTAAGAGATGAAGCCAGGAGTAGAGCTGCAGGACAGGACAAGAACTGTGGCAGGAGAGAAAATCAGCCCATTCTAGAACCTGAAGAAGGGTTAGAAGTGGGAATGGGGGCTCTAAATCCTCAGATTTCTTTCTCCTTCTATGCTCTGACCTCCAGCAAGGCCTCACATTGGCTAGACCTCCTGTAAAGCTGAAAGTAAGGGAGTTTAGGTCAGGTCCTGAGATGGGAGGGGCAAGAGCTGGACAGAGAAGTTTGGAGAAGAATGGATGTGGGGTGGGGCAGGTGGAAGCGGGGGAAACAAAATAACCAGCTTAGCTGTTAAAATGGAATTTAGAATATAGTAAACTAGACTTTTCTTAATCAATAGCTTGAGGTTTCACAACCTATTTTGATAAGGAAATGAGATACAACACTGGATTTAGAAAAATTTAGAGTTTTCAAAGAATATATTAAAATACTATAATCTTCCAAGCCCCAGACATCCTGACATTGAGAGTCCACATCACTAATCATAAATTGAAGAAATAAGTTCCAGACAAGTGCTACTTGGAACAGGATACATAGGTCTAAACGTTTTTGGTACAAGAGGCAGGCTGTCTTCCCTAATTCAGCACTGAGACCCTCACCTCCATCTTTCCCTATTTTTACAGAATGAATTTGTCACACATTAGGCACTTAACTGACCAATGATTCTACACATCTTTGGTGATTCAGGAGACACAGAGAAGGAAATATAGTCAGCTAGAAAATGTAATGTATAATTCAGATTAAATGAAATATTTATATTAAGGACAAGCAATGATTAAATGTATTTAGGATTAGGGAAATGCGAGTGAATCATAAGAATCGAATATTTGAGGAATGGAGGGACTTACCCCAAATATTTACATCATGACAGTTCTGTTAAGGAAGATGTGGTGGAGAGGATGAAATGTTAAGAGCTGTTTAACTGAAGGCCAGGGAGATTTTCTTAATTATTAATACTTAGATGTACAGATCCTTGTAGGGGATTAGAATTGTCCGCCCCCTAATGTGTCTCTTTGGTTAAGGATAAGAGACTCTGAAAGAAACTCTGACCTTCCTAACTGCCTAAAAGAATTTAAGATGGAGGGCCTTTCCCCAGGACAGGCAATCACCATAGATATCTCTGGGTATCGGTAGACTGTGAGGGTCCTTGCTAAGCCCATTCTTATCAAAGTTCTGTCTACCAAACACTTGTTTTTCCATCTCCATGTGAATTGCCTTCCTCCCCTTTTAAGTCACAAACCACTGACCCCAACTTCCTTCTTTGTCTTTAGCTGAAAATGGTATTTAAGGTGGTGGCTTTGGCCATCCTGGCTGAGATACTCAGCTTTCCTGAGTTTCTCTCACGTATACAAGTTATTAAACTTTGTTTGATTTTCTCCTGTTATTTTGTCTCATATCAATTTAATACTTAGACCAGCCAGCAGACCTAGAGGATAGAGGAATTGTCTTCCTCTCCTACACCCTTCTCAATAATTCTTGGCTTTTGTGACAATATTAAATTTCTTGGAATTGATATCCATAAGTTTTCTTCATTAGTCAACTTCTGTTCTTCTCGTTTCTCATGACTCCATTCAAGAGAGGGACTGAATTTTTAATTGCAAAGAGAAAACTGAGAAAGCTTTGCCAGTGGGAAATGAGCAAGGCCAGGGTTCTTCTCATGAATGAGTAAATAATAATAATTAAGAGGCACATTGTAGAACTTTTCTGAGTACAATAGTTGCATCTCCATCTCATGGAAACAAGAAACACAGAATATCCTCCCAAGAATCTTGTGAGGATTCTGATCATGCTGGCTGCTAGACTGTATCAATTTATGTCGCGAGGCTCAATTCTCTGGGGATAAGTGTGTATGTCAAAGGAAATAAAAGAGAGAGATAGAAAAATAATTACTCTGATACAAATATTAGCTCTTAGTTGTAACTTAGGTATGTGAAAGTAAGACAAATTTCTATCTTTTAGGTCATTCACTCTAAACAGAAATCATCATGGAAATACAAAATTCAAACAATAACTGGCCAATTATAATGGAGGTCATCATAATTAACAAGATCTAATAATTAGTTCAGCACAATTTCATAAAGAGCTATGAATAAGCCAATAATTTACAATGGTAATAGATGCTATATAAGCATATTTAAAAACAAAAAGAATATTCACTGGGATTATTTAAGTAGGTTGGGGGTGGGGAAGACCTCTTTTGTTGATTTTTCACTTCCACGTAGATGGTGTCCTCAATCTTTGTAGCATCCTTGTGTTGCAGGAGGTTATCATTCAAAATCATGTTGTCTGAAAAGTATTGAACCTGGAGTTCCTAATTCGGAGAAGTAGAAGGGTATAGATGCAGCAAATGTGAATTAAATTAAAAAAAAAACAAAAAACTTTGGAACAATCCTTAAACAAACAACACACTTGTTAACACAAGAATTCACATTTTTACGTTTTTCCTCAGAGAAAATACTGATTGGACAACTAATACCCTCTCTCAACCAATCTTTTCTTTTGAATTCCTGTGAGAACATTCTGTTTGCACCATGCTTTTGCCAAGGTTCCTGGTCTCGGCTTCAATAAATGCTATTAATTTCTTCTTGTGTCACATGAGAACCCAAGAGGAAATATGATGTTTTATTTCATAAATAGAACTATCTACATTTGGAACACTTCTAATTTGCTTCTCTAGGATGAATGTTCTATATCTTTTTATTGATTAACATTTAAGATTAGTTTATATATGTGTGTGTGTGTGTGTGTGTGTGTGTGTGTGTGTGTGTGTGTGTGTGTGTGTGTGTATGCAGTCTTTAGGAGAGGTCTAATTCAACTCCATTACATTTTTCCCCCTACTTATTTCCATCTTCATCCAGAAATGGAGCTCAATAGCTCTTGTATGGTGAATAACTACATGATTTTTCCCATCTTGGTTCAAGTAGGTTAAGATGGAGAAATGACTTTTCTTTAGCACCCAATTCCCTGGAACTTCCCCTAACTCTCTTAACTCAGTCTTTACACTGGATAACAATAATAAAAACAATTACATATGTGTGAAATCTTGGTGTTCCAGGAACTCTGGTAAGGGCTCAATATGTCTAATTTAATACTCTTAACCTATGAGGAGGGTTCTATTCTTGTCTCCATTTCACAGAACAGGAAACTGAAGTTTAGTGATGCTAATTAACTTGCTCAATGTCACCTGGTTAGTAACTAGCTGTACTAGGACTCAGACATAGATCTGATTGTCTCCAGGGCACTTGTGTTCTTAACCTTATGCTCTACTACCCCCAATTAGTGCAGAAATACTAAATCTCACTGAGTCACACTCCAGACGCTTGGCTCAAAGTTTAAGTATTTGTGCCAAGTTCATGACTCTGTCACTACAACAGGGTTCTAGATCTACCCCTGCTTTGCAATTGTATGTAGTTCGTTTTCCTTATGAATTTACTCTTGGGCTAACGACAGTGAATCATGGCGACAGAAAATAGAGAGTTGGAAATACTGCATGCGCGGCCTGTTGAATGAATAAATAAGGAGAAGCCCGTCACCCTGTGTCTTTCCTGTCCTCCTCTATTAAGATACTCAAACATACAAAAAGCTCACCATTGTCTGAAGTAAACCCTTTACTAGGCCATGCTGCCTTTGCAATCACATAAGCTCTACAAGACCAAACAATAGAAATCATCTACAAATACAAAATAACCCATTAAGCAAAGGTTGCTGTTCTTGCTTCAAAGGTTGTTGTTCTTGCTTCTGGAATTAAAATAGCTAATCATTTTCTCATACATCTTTCAACTAACATTGTAAAATAAAGTCAAGATTATAATAATAAACGATTCCTTATCAACTACTGACTCTCCTCTGTATCTCTAGTTCCAAACATTGAGATAAATTCCGGTATTTTTAATAGTACCATTATCAACTTAAATTTAGTGTCTCCAAACCAAATAATGATTTCCTTCTTTTCTGATAGCCAACATTTTGTATAATGACATTCCTGTTCTCTCAATCACAATATATAAGTAACTAATGTCTTTTTCTTTCATGCTCTGTATAATGCATATGCATTTACTGATGCATACACAGCATGTAACCAAACAACAAAAAAGTTGTGCATATTCATTTATTTGTTCATTCAAAAACCACGTAATCTGAGAGACAGTGAAGCTACAGAGTGGCAAAAGATACAACCTGTAATTCAAAAGGCAAATAATCTAGTTAGAAGGCATGCAAGGAAACAGAATGTTCAAACTATGAAAGTAATTGCTGGAATGTATGTTTGTACAAACTCTTATGGGATCAGAGAAAATGACCCAAATTAATGGAAAAGGACATCAAGGAATGCTTCCCAAAGGAGTTGCAGAGGAAACAACAGGCAGATGAGTGTAAGAAGAGAATTGGTGCAAGTTGGAAAAGGCTGATTGCAAAGAATCCACAATAGCCACACGATAGGCTGTCTGATAATCCAGGAAAAGCAGGCCTTTGGGGGATATAGGACTCAGGTGAGTGTAGGAGAGTAAACAATGACATTGCTGAGCTAGTAAGCCTGGGTCACTTCAAGAAGAGACTTGTATGTCAGGCTAAGGCACTTGGATGTTTCTTCAGAGGTGGGGTGAGAAAAGGAGGAGGAAGTGAAGGAGGAAGAGGGAAGGCCAAAAGGAAAGGAGGAGGGAAGGAAGGAAAAAAGAAAAGTAGAAAAAAAAAGTAGGGGATCTCTGAATTTGTCAGCTCACCTAAAGTATCCAGAGGTTACTCTCGTTTAGACACACCTAGATCCTGATGCTAAAATATCAGCTTAACTCTTGACATTTTGATTTTTTCCCCCGTCTTGGCCATGTTCTGAGACAGGTTCTTCCCAAGAGACAACAAAACAGTTAAGACTCTCACTTCATATCTGAAGAAGGAAGGCTTCTTTCCAATGTTTCCAGGGAAAACAAAATCCTGGTAGATCAGACAATGTCTCATTGGTCTGGCTTAGGTTACATTTCTAGGAAACTTATGATAGAACATACTGAAATACCAATAGGAATAGATATATTAACTAGACAATAATGGAGTTTACATTCATTTTCTTATTTATATCTCCCTTTATAAATGAGAAAACTTGATACCTAGGGTTAAATGCTCAAGGTCACAGACAGCCAATACTCAAACCCAAGTCTGTTCATTCCCATTGTCCATGCTCCAGATATAAATAAATGCCTTCATAATAGTCAATTACCAGCCTGGGACAACGTCCAGCAGTAAGCTTTGAAAAATTACCCATTCTCATGAAGCACACTAACCTCTGCACAACGAGTCCCCATGGAGTTTGCCTAGAGTTCCAAATCTCTTTTAGATTTTCCTTAAAAATAAATCGCCTTGATAAAAGTAGTTCAGACTCTCAATAGGTTCCCCAAGTCTTATATCTACATAACATAAAGCTGTGCATTAAAGAAAAGGCAAGATTAAAAAATATAACAAAGGCAGCAAATGCCACTTGGATTTGGTTCTGCGGTAGAAAAATGTGGAGAGGCTTGGCAGGCATTTCAGTGATGGGCAGCTTTTCCTTCCCAAATCCTTATTTCATTTCCAGTGTGACTTCTGGCAGTCGATAGGAATGTGTGTTTTTGACTGAGCAGCTTGAAACGTTCGTAGGGACAAAAAATAAGGCTGATGACATCCTTTCCATTCCTATCATCAGCAAGCGTTTCCTCTTCAGAAAGGAGCAGTAGCTCCGTCTTTTCGTATTGGAGGTGAATACCTGAGTATCTTTACTACACTGACTCCTGATGCCTTGATATCGCCACAAACAGTATCTCACATGATGACTTAAGTAGATTTTACCTTAGTCTTGGCCCTGAACCAAAGACTTCCCCTCTCCGTCTGCCTGCAAATAAATACATAACTACAAGGGCATGCATTGCACTTTTCTTCTGGACTTGAAATGTAGACGGTTTTAAACTGAATCATTTCTTTCCTTTGCCAAACCAGGGTTCAGTCTTAGATAGCTTCAGGCTCAAACAATCACTATTTTGAAAATCCGACTCTATGTTATGCAGCAGAGGGGAAAGAGCTCTGATTGAAGAGCCAAGACCTCTATGTGTCATAAATTCTATTTTTGCATCTATATTGAATAGATCGGTGCCCTTTCATAAAGCAGAAAGTGTTTGAGAAGATGAATAGAGTAACAACGTTTGACCTTTTAAGGTTCTGAAACCTAAGATCATAAATCTCAAATACTAAGAGAAAAATACATTTTAATGAAATTATTAGAATTGCTCCCTTTGAGACCTAAAATATACAAATAAAAACACTTCTGTGGTAAAATATAATAGGTATCTGGACAATAAATTTTATTTACCATGTTATTTATGTAACACATTAAAATAATGTAATGTATTATTTTAAAATAATGTAATGTATAATAAATAATGTAACTACATTAAAATGTAGTAATTAAGAAGAGCACAGATTCTGGAGTCAAATGTCCTGGTTCATATCCAAGCACTTCTACTGAACAGTTTGTACCTCTCTGTGCCTCAATTTTCTCATCTGGAAAATGGTGATGATACTAACAGTATCTATCTCTTGGTATTCGTGTGAAGATGAAATGAGCAAATACGTAAAGCCTAGAGAACAGTGTGTGATATGGAGCAGTGTTATTAAGGGTTTGCTGTCATGATGATAATGATGATGATGATTATGTATTCAAAATATAAATAAAACATATTTGAACATAAATATATAAGGTAAACAGTCATTCAGGAAATACTATCGTTTATCATATTCCCTGTTGAGAGCCTTTCTGTAGTTGTTAAAGCAAACAAACAAAAACTAAAACTTTACCAAAGTTAATTATAATGCCGAAATATAATCATCATCATAACAATATTAAGAATAGCAACTCGCATGCATTGAGCAGTTACTATGTCAGGTACTGCACTAGAGGATTTACAATAATCACCTCATTTCAGCCTTACAACCACCTTGTGTAATATTTACACTTATTATCATGATTTTATTAGTGAATGAACTGAGGCCAAGAAAAACTAAGTAACTGGCCCATACTTATGGAATTAATAAGTGTCAGAGCCTGGATATAAGTCCGAGTTCAGATGAGCACAGCTCACATTCTTAACCATAATGTCAGAGACTACCATTCTAAGCAAAGATGCATTTTTCATGCAAACATTTTTCCTTATTACTTTTCCAATGATCTGAATTTCTTAGCAAAACTTGTTTGGGTAAACATTTTGGAAGATACAGAATAAAGACTTTTAAAAAGTGGGGGGCTTTCCATTATACGCTATTTTTGAGATGGTAAGGGGAAAAAGCATATAAGCTATAATTAAAGGTAGTTTCATATATATGCTTTCATTCTTCCACATGATTTTCTTTCATCATAATTATTTTGAACTCCTGGGTCTTGCCAAACTAGTTAAAATTATCTTTTTCTATTGATATTGTTACAGCTATTAAGAAATGATTAGACAACATGCATCGTATGTACCTTAGGGAAGTCATAGTACTGGTGATCTTTGCAGAACACAATTTCTTTCCTGTCAGAATCTCCAAACACCTCATAAAAATAATTCTCAATTCCACTTGTTTCCCAGATAAGATAGGTTCAAGCCAAGCATTTCATTATTTCTTATTTAGTTAACTGATCCAAGGAAGGGATTGTAACGTAAATACTACTGCAGAAGAAATTTTATAATTTAAAAAAGTAATCAGGAATTTCCAGTAAAGGCAAGATCAATTACCAAGAAATCTCTAGCTCTCAGTTCTGGGACTCCCACTACCCACTACCCTGGAATTCCTGGGTCCTCCTGCAGTTGGCTTAGGTGGCCTAGATCTTTCTACGAATGTGTTCAAACTTACCCTAAACTAAGTATCTTCCTGCACGTTCACCCACAGTCCTTTGCTTCTGCTTTTTGCAACCCAATATTGACAGTCTCAGCACTCATTTATTTCTTTAATCACTTGGATTCTAAAGCTTCTCCTCAGCATCTAACTTACTTTCTGAAAGGCTAGTGACCTCCTAATCACTAAATCCAGTAGTTTTTTTCCATCTTCCTTGGTATATCTACAGATCTAGGCCACACTGACCTTCCTCTCTATGTTAAAGCTCTCCACTAATTTGGTTTCTAGGACACTGTGCTATCTGGTTCCCTTCATTTTTTTTTTTTTTCCTTTACTGCTTTTAACCTTTTTTCTATCTTTTTCATTTATTCAACACAAATTTATTCAGGAACGAACAGTGGGTTAGAATCTGGGGATACAAAGACAAACAAGACAGTTCCTGTTGCAGGAGTTCACAGTTTGAAGGAGAGTTAGACACAGAGACAGAGGGTTGAGCGTTAAGTCTTGTCAGAGCAGTGATTCCCAAAGTGCGATCAGTAGACCAGGCGTACCTGCATCACCTGGGAACTTGTTAGAAATTCAGCTTTGCAGGCCCCAGACCTAAGCTGCCAAAGCAGAAAGCTGAGGCTTTTTTTTTTTTTTAATTTTGGTAAAAAAACATGTAACAAAGAATTTATCATCTTAACCATTTTTAAGTGTACAGCTCAGTAGTGTTAAGTATATTCATATGGTTGTGAAATAGATCTCCAAAACATTTTCATCTTGCAAAACTGAAATTTATACTAAACAACAACAACTTCCCTTTTACCCCTCTTCCCAGCCCCTGGTAACCACCATTCTACTTTCTGTTTCTAAAATTGACTTTAGATACCTCGTATATGTGAGACATATGTGTCTTTTTGTGACTGGCTTTTTTCATGTAGCACAGCGCCATCCAAGTTCATCCAGTTGTGGCATGTGACAGAATTTCATTCCTTTTTAAGGCAGAATAATATTCTATTGTATGTATACACCACATTGTGTTTATCCATTCATCCATCGATAGACATTGGGGTTGCTTTCAGCTCTCGGCTATTATAAATAGTGTTGCTTTGAACATAGGTGTGAAAATATCTCTTTGAGATCATGATTTTTATTTTTTGGAAAAATACCCAGAAGTGAGATTGCTGGATTGTATGATAATTAATTTTTTGAGGAAACTCCATACTATTTTCCATAGCAGTTGCACCATTTTGCATTGCTACCAGCAGTGCACAAGCGTCCCAATTTCTCTACATCCTAGTCATGAAGAAATAACACTTGTTATTTTTTGGTTTTTTTACAGTAACCATCCTAACATGTGAGACATTGCTTTGTATCTTTTACTGAAAACTGATTATCTCTCATTCTCCACATATTATTTTCCAAGGTTCTGACTTTGATCATTTTTTTCTATTTTTCTTTCTTGATTCTCTCATTTTCTTTTTTATTAAAGACTTTGTTATTCTTCCCTTTTCTCCCAAAGCCCCCCAGTACATAGTTGTGTATTTTTAGTTGTGGGTCCTTCTAGTTGTGGCACGTGGGATGCCACCTCAGCACGGCTTGATGAGCAGTGTCATGTCGACGCCCAGGATTTGAACTGGCGAAACCCTGGGCTGCCGAAGCAGAGCGCTCGAACTTAACCACTTGGCCACGAGGATGACACCGATTCTCTCATTTTCAAAGATCAGTTCTGTAAAGATGCCTTCCAAATCTTTATTCAAAATCCTGTAGTTACCTGCCTAATTCAAAAGTCATTCCCAATGTGCTTCTTTTTTGCACATCCCAATATAGAAAGTTTGGAAGAACATGTACTTGCTTTATCAGCCTTCCTTGTTATTATTGGTGATCATGGGACACAATTCTAGCCAATGAGATGCAAGAAGGAATCTGACACAGGTTTACTTTCTTGAATAAAAGGTACAAAATTAGATGATACTAATTCTTTCCTCCTTGCCATGTGAGAAAAAATAAAGCCTAATTATTTAAGCTACTGTTAAATTGTTCTAAAAAATATAAATCTTGTCACTTTACCTTAATTCTTTACACCTATTTCCAAATGATTGCCTAGATATTTCCAGATGGATATCACACTTGCATGTTGGATTTATCATAACAAAAATCAAATTGATATAAAGAAGCCTTTTGTTGTCTCTTTATGCCTTAATATATGCAATATTTTACAGAATAAGTATAAAAATATTTAAGTGAATTAATAAATTGTGACTTGACTAAACATGGTATAATCTCTAAGAACTTCCAATTAGAGGAAACAGCATTAAGATACATAGTTCTCCTCCTCACTTGACTATTTTTATCTTGACATTATCAGCATCCTGGGGTGAGATCTCATAATGACTTGACAACATAGCTTAGCTCCTCCTGAATGTCACTTCATCAACACTGAAGTCTCACATGCAGTAACTCAGCTAACCTGAGAGAGGCACTAAATAATACTGCTGTACAATTACCATAGCTATTATACAGCAACCTAAGGTAGGCTTATCCAAACTGAAATGAACAATCAAAAGGCCATCAGGGCATTTTTGCACCTGTACTGAGATACACTGACCCCATGAGCAAGATGCATTATCCAAGGCAGTTACTCTAGGTATCCAGAGAGGCTTCAAAAAGTATTCCCCCTCTCCTGTTACTGAAGGTCAACTTAAAGAGGGAGTTCTTAACCATATTTACAAGTGTGGTTATCTTCAGCCATGGATTGATTGAAAGTCTCATCAAAATCAAATTATTATTAGAGTCAGGAACTTAATACTGTTCCTGAGAAACTCCTACAGTCCAATGGGTTCACTATCAGAAGACAGATGCTGGTTGGCATTTCAATAGGACCTTGAACAAATTTTTTAAATTTACTTTCCAGCTCCCTGACACAACAGGGTCTCTAGGTGACACAACAGGTTCCTATGAGAATCAAATGTGATACTGTATGTACAAATTCTTTGTAATTATTGCTGTTTTATATCATTTATTTGTTCTTTATTTTCTGGGATGCCCCAAACAGAATTTACCCTGCTGTAAAGGGTGAAGTGATATGTGTGGCTGTAAGGTAAGATAATCCTCCCCTTTAATCTGCCACCCAGTCACATTAATTGTACTCTGATCTGATTTTTAATTAATGAATAACACTTAAGCCTTTCTTCTGTCTTATTTTTGGTGTTTCTGAGAGTCTAAATGGTTAAAGCATTTTCTGCATAGAAGAAAAAAAATGCTTTTTCACAATTTTTAGATGGCTATGGTCTCAGAACTTCCTTCCAACATCTCATCTAGTTAAGCATTCATGAATTTCATGAGGTCAGGCTAGAGAAGAAACATTCTGTGAGTCTTTAGTCTGATAAATGTCTTGAGAAAGAAAAGAAAGTAAGATTGTGAGGAAGGTAGAAAAGAATTCTTTATTCTCTGTCATGCTGTAAAATCTTTCATTTTGGGCAGTTTGAATAACGTCTCAAAATTTAAACTTTATGATGACTCAGAGCTGGAAGAGTAAAAAGAGGGATAGGGTGAGTTACTGGTCAGTCCATCAGATGGAACTATGATTTGAAAAGTGAATCTTAAACAAGAGGGGTTTTTTCTCTTATTCTTTCTCATGTGTGGTTTCAGAGACAGACCCATGGACACACTGCTGTTTGTAACCCAAGTTAAAAGATGAGAATCAGGTATCAAAATGACTATTACAATGGAAAATGTGGGTCTGCCTTTGCAATCATCTTCTGTGGTTTCTCACCTTTTGGAAAGAAATACTCGGGAAATGAATGTTGGAGTATCAGAATGCAGAGTATCAGACTAAGGACATACTAAAATAAAAACAGAGAAAATAGGTTCTTATTCACTGCTGTTCCTTTGTTTCAAACTGAAACAGTTCTGGTGTACCAGCATAGGATCTGCACCCAGCCACAAATCATCTCATAAGAACACAGATGAAATATCCAGACAGATCAATTCACTGGAAATGCGGTCAACCTTGATGAGTCTGATACCATGAAACCACTAATCCTTCTCTGGGAAATATACCAGTGTTACTCAGGAAAGAATGTCCTATGCAAGAATAGTATTTGCAGTAAATCATAATGATACCTGCATTTCCAATGAATTTTTAGTTTCCAAAGCACTTTTACTTGTGTTAGCTGATTTTCCTCCCAGTAGTAGACAGGGTAGGTATTATAGTCTCCATTTCAGAGCTGGGGAAACTGATAACTTGTCTGGGTCACACAACTAAGTAGCAGAGATTAGACCTGTGACTCTAAATTTTATGTTCTTTGTTCTCAATGTGGCATCATGATCAAGAAGGAACCCTTGAGGGGACAAAGAGTTGTATCCTTGATCTCAAATTTGAAAATGTCCATGCTACAGCTATTTCCAACTCTATGTGAACCTGATTTTCCCATAATGGCATTCAGAAACCTTGTCCTGGCATCCACTGCTGGGGTTTTCAAATGCCTCTGAT
The DNA here is from genome assembly GCF_041296235.1 of Equus asinus. Classification (NCBI taxonomy): domain Eukaryota; kingdom Metazoa; phylum Chordata; class Mammalia; order Perissodactyla; family Equidae; genus Equus; species Equus asinus. The sequence goes on from NC_091792.1 coordinate 31,483,155, forward strand.
GGTCTATTAGAATTCATCTCCAGTTTGATATCATCTTTTCTCTGATACACGTCTAGGTTGCAAGTCCAAAGTCAAAGAAACTAATGCCAAGGGAAAGCAACTATTTATGCCATGTGTGTGCTGGGGAAAGCAGGATGGGAAAGGCAGTACAACAGCATCTGAAAGACATGTTTCTGCCCTTAAACCTACGCTAACTGGAAAGGTTCTTTTTACAGAGAGAAGAAAATTTCTCTGAATACTTACATTGCCCTAAGGATATTTCTGGGTTTTTTGGGGCAACAAATGAAGTCAATCCTGGAATTTAAAGTTTAAAGCCTTACCTAATGTACACATACATACAAATTTGTGACTATTAATCAATGTACATATTCATTTTTAAAACTGTGTGTAGATGTGTATGTGAATACACAAGCAAATGTCTAGAGTTTTTAAAATGAGGCCCCAGTTTCTTTGTTGCTCTGAGGCCAGAGCAAGCTGCTATGCACATTTCACTACGCCTCAACTTACACTCAGGAATGAAAAGCAAATGTGGTAGCTATAACATATGCTTCCAATTCCGAGTAGGGGCGGGCTGGGGTTTGAGGTGGGTGAGCTCTTGTTTATATTTAAATCCTACCCTGTTAAGATTTTCTTGGGAAACTGCTTTCACATATTCCAAAACACTGATATGACTATCGATGCCCTTTTCAAAAAAACAAAATAGTAGTTTAAAAAAATCAGTATATTATTTAAAATACTAAATATCCCTATAAACCCTATATATCTGATTAAACAAATCTCTATAGTACCTTCCAAAAGCTGCTTTCTCTATCATAGTTAAACACTATTACCCAAGTTTGCATGAAAGACCAATATTATTGTGAATTCACACACTGAATTCCTTAGGACAAGATATCAGGAACAGCTGCCACCACAGCATTTAGCTCCATCCTCAACGAGCACATCTTAAAAGACAGCTTGACTTAATGCCATGAAACCTAAGTAACATGGCTCATGGCGACATGAGGAGAAAATCTTTGTGATGTGGAAACAGATGTCCCTTAACATTTTTCAGAATGTGACATCACCTTCTGCCTTGATATACACAACTTTCCTCAGTAAGTTTAAAAATAACTTTCATGCAAATTTAAATAGCAGCCTGGACCTAGTTGTAATTATCATTCCATTCAAATGACTCAAAGGAAAGCCTATGTTTCTTTAGAATTTCCTTTTGTTCCTGCTGTGCAGCGTATGTAAACTGACGGTAATTAAAAGCTATTCCCAGCTGAAGCAGACTAACCTTTGAAATCACTAGTTTCTGCTTCTTTCTAATCAGAAGAAATGTTTTGGCAACACATCACATTTCAGCTTTGCAAAACTAAGCAGGAATGGGAAGCCAACGCAGGACACGTGTCCTCAGTGCCCATGTGGGTCTGTTTCAGGGATCACGCCCATCAGACAGAGTGTTCACTAAGCTTCCACCTGCACTTACAGCTGTGCCAAGAATGCTGCTGCGAGAACAAGACCAGGCTGGCCAGCCAGGCGCTAAAGGCCTAAGCCATCGGACAAATGGTAACAACTGGGGAATTCTTGAAAACCCTAAGAATAAGGTTAAATATCCCAGAGTCAAGGGAGATAACTCAAGCAAAAATAACTCTCTCTCAGTTCAGGGCCCAAGTTAGACTCACAAATCTCAGTGGTCAGTTATCAGCCCATTCGATTGGTGTTAGCAGGTAAAAAGATCAGTGCTCCTAGAACCACTTTGCAGTATGAATCCACTATCCAGTTTACTGACTCTACCATGCACAAGACAGTGCTCCCACTTGCGATTGCAGATCCCCTACAGGTTCCCCCTAGCTATTTCAGGGGCTACTTCATCGAGTATTACAAATGATGGTCATTTTCTTCCTCTTCTGCTCTGACTGGCCTTGGTGATGTTTTCAGCTACTGCCTTCATTCCCTACAGATGATCCCTGACAGCAGGTCCCTCACATCTCCCCAGGCACTGAAGTCCCTGTCAGGGATCTGCCAGCATTCTTACAGGCGGCCACTTCATTCCACTTCCCTCCCATCCGGGACTCTGACTGCCCTCCTCAGGATTCAAAAGTGACATCCTCTCTGGACAATGTATTTTGTGTGGAAGTAATGGAAACGACATTCATCTGTCTAAGTTACATTAATTCTATTTGATTAAAAATAAAGAAATCTTTCGGAAAATCCATTAACATGACTGTTTTATGATATGATTATTTTATTTCATGTTTTTTTCTCTCCCCTCATCATCTACTACTCTCCTCCCCAATTCCATCCACTACATTTATCCTCCTGTACTTTTCTACATACTCATGATAGTCATACACAATTATATACTACTTAAATATAAACAATATATATATAAAGGCATTTTTCATTATTAGTGTTTTAAAAATGGAATTATATTACACTCCATATCCCGCATCTTGCTTTTCTCAATTATGTAACACCTTATGGATCTTCCAAGTCTGCTTTTAGAGTCCTAATTACTTACATCCTTCTTTTCTAAGGCTTCATAATGTCTCTAGTTTGGATACACCAGAATTTATTCATGCATTCCTCTACTGATAGGCATTCACTCTGTTTCTAATTTTTTCACTATTATGAGGAACACTAAAACATTCTTTTCCATATAACCTTGCGTACTGGCATTCTACTTCGGTGAGGTTGAGTAACATGCTAAATCAGTGTACACTTATTTTTCATTTTAACAGATGCTGGAAAATTGTTTTTTTTTTAAAGTTGTAAAATTTTACATTCAATCAGCACTGTATGAGAGTGCAGTTTTCCCACATTCCTGCCCACAACGGTCTTTAAATTTTTTGCCAGTTTCTTAGTAAAAATTGATGATCTCATTGCTATTTTAATTTTGTGTTTCTAAGAAAATAATTACAACATTTTCTCATGTTTCTTGGTCATTTGAATCTATATTTCTGAGGACCACCTCTCCAATACTTTGCTCAATTTTTTGACCCTTCTTCTAAACTTGGAAGAACTCTCTAAATATTTTAAGGATTATTCCACCACTCTCTGGCTTGCATCTAATTTTCCGTATCTACTTTTTTTCTCTTGTTTATGCCATATATTCCCACATAAATAGTGTAGATTTCCATATAATCCAATTCCAGTCCTTTCTGTCCTCCCATTCTTAGAAAAACTTTCCTTACCCTCCCTCCCCAGCGCCTGCCTCTAGATTACACAGTCTCTTAGATTACCTTGTAGGAGTTTAAATGTAATTTAGTTTACACATTTAATTAATCCACCTGAAATGTATTTTTATACATGGAACATGATGAGACTGTCATATTATTTTGTTCCAGATGGATCATCATTTAAGCACTTTTTTTTATGTTAAATAATCCCTTCTTTACCTACTGAATTAAAGCCATCTAAATCAGTGTTAATTATCCATGTATCCTGGAGTCTGCTTCTGGATTTGACATCCTGCCTCACTTCTCTATTTGTCCATTCCTATGATCAAACCATACACATCCGATTGCAGTGGCTTTACGTTATATTTCGATGTCTAATCGGGCAAGTCTTACTACTCTTTTAAAAAATGTCCTTGGCTATTCTTGGATATTGATTTTTTTAAATAAACTTTAAGATCATGTTATACAATCCTCAACATCCCTCTCCATAAAAAATACTTTTGATATTTTATTTGGAATTATACTAAGCTTATAAAGTGAATTTGGGACAATTTATATTTTATGTTATTTACTTTTATTCCAACACAGGTATGTTTTGCCTTTTGTAAAGGTCTTATTTTATAGCCTTCAATAAGATTTTATACTTTCCTAAGTAATTTATACAATAAAAGAGAGAAACCATTGATTTTTAAATATATTTATCTTGTAACCAACCAACTTACCAAATTATCAAATTTGGTCTTTATTTACTGAAGTCTCTTGGGCTCTCTAGACATTTAAATCATATCAACAAAAAAATAGTTTTGTTTCTTGCCTTCCATATTTTATACAAGTAATATAATTTCCTCATTGTATTTTCTATAGCCTCCAAGAAAATGTTGAATAATAATAATGATAGTGGGTAATTTGGTGTCTAATTGAAATAATTTTAGCATTTAATTGTTTAGAACATTTATATTATCTTACTAGGATAGACTTTTATTATATTCCTATAATGTAATCGATTTCTTTTTTTATTAGATGTGGCCATTAGATTTATTAAATGCCTCTTTAGCGTTCACTGACATAACCAAATGAGTTTTCTCCTTTAGTTATTGATAAAATGTATTATGTTAATAGATGTACTAATATTGAGCCATTCTTGCTTTCCTGAAATAAACTCTTAGAGCATATTTTTCTTTTTCCACGTAGATGAATTCTACTGAATACTATTTCATTTATAATTTTTGTACTTATTTTTAACTGAAATTCAGTTAAAGTTTTTTTAAAACTTTCATCAGATTCAGGTATACACTTATCTAGCCTTCATAAAATAGACAACGGAAGCTTTCTATCCCCTCCCCCCCAGCATCCATAGGCAGGTTATATTGCTTAGGGACCTATTACGGAGATTTGTAAAACAATACCCATAAAAGGTATCTGAAAGAGTAACTACTCCCCACGTAAGCTATATACCTGGTTCAAAACTGACTGCCTAAATTTCTGCTCCCTTATGATAAGGGATCAGAGACCTTCCTAAAACTTCTGGAGCAGACACCTATCAAATTAGATTTATGCAATCATGACTAAATTTCAATCCATGGACTCCAGAGTCCCAAACTAGACTCACCTGCAACTCCTGCAACCACTCTTCTCAGTGATCTTTTAATGCCTAAAAAAAAAAATGCTCCCTGCTCAAAACCTACGAGAGTGGAAAATTAAAAGCCATTCTTGAATGATGGATGGAGGTAGGACTCAATAAGAGTCCAGAATACCCTTAGGAAACATAGGGTAGATTATGCGTCTCTGTTTGTGATTAACATTAATACACTTGCCCAGTTTTGAAAAGAGAATAGAAAATGGTCTGACCTAATCATTTCTGTTTTAAGCGGAAAAAGGCAAATTAACTCCAGGTATTGTTTTTTCTTTTTAAAGCCAGGTTAAACAATGTTTCTATAACTCACACATTTGTAGACAGTAAAGGGTGAAAATACTGAAACTATAGTTGTGCTGATCTCCATGAAATAAGGATGTGGCTACCTCATAGTCGACCAGCCACTCTGCTATGGCCAAAAGATTTTAAATTTGTTCTGCTTCAAGAGTAATTCATTTTCTTATTTCACGGTCAAAGAGCCAGTCTTTCTCCATGCGAACACCATTACCTTCTTGAGGAAAGTGAAGACGTATCAATGAATACCCTTTCCTCTGTTGTGGAAGTCCAAACAAAAACAAAAAACAAAATCCCTGAACAGACAATATAGAAGAACTCTGTGTGAGTGCAGAAGGCAGTAGCATAAAGAAAGAACAGGAATATGAGTGAAAAGAAAAAACAATGTAAAGAGCAGCATAGAGTGTAATGCACTTGATATGTAAAGTACAGAGAAGGAGAAATAAAAGAGAGGGGAATGCAAATATATAGAGAGTAGCATAAATGCTAAAAGGAAGAAGTTAAATATCTAGCACTTCTGCTTCTGGTTAAGATGTAAAATGTTGCAAGAGACTGTCACTCCCATTGGAACACTGAGAAGTGAGATACACTAACAAACCATAGCTTTTGTTAAACCCTTCAGAAAACTGAGGGTGTAAATAAACCAAATGAAAAAAATACAGAGAGTGACAGACCCTTCCTAGAAGAAGAAATGCTCATGGCTAGAATCAACCTTGGCTGAGCAGCAGGAAGAGGAGGATCTTTGAATGAACTTTGAATGAGCCATGTGACCTGCCATGAGACATTTGAATCCTCAAGAGCCCTAACCACAGCCTGAGTCTCACTCATCCATCTACTCGTTCCCACAGGGCTTTCTCTAAAGCACAGGCAGCAGATCAGAGATTGATTCCACCACGTACTAAGAAGAAGCTTGGGAGAGAGGTAGGAGAGCAGTGAGCTGAAAAAATTGCTCCAGGAATCTAAGGCTGGTTTAACAAACAAAAATGAATTAATGTAACTCACACATCAACAGAATAAATAAGAAAAATATATAAGCATCTCAATCCATACCAAAAAATAATTTGACTAAATTCAACACCATTCATAGTAAAAACGATAGAAAAGGAATTCCTCAATCTGATAAAAGGCATTTATGAAAAAGCTACAGTTAAGATCATATTTAATGGTGAAATATGAAACACTTTTCTCTTAAGTTTTGGAGCAAAATCAGGAATTCCACTGTTACCACTTCTATCAATATTGTAGTGAAAATCATACCTAGCCAGTGCAATAAGGAAAGATACAATGTACAATGCCTGGAAAGGGAAATATGTATCTTTCATTATTCACAGATAGCATGATTGTGTATTTACAAGACTCTATGGAATCTATAAAAAAATTCTTTAGAACTATTATGTGAATTTAGCAAGGTTATTAGATACAAGGTCAATATACAAATAATTGTATTTCTTCCTATTAGCAAATGACAATTGAAACTGTATTTTTGGGGCCAGCCCAGTGGCGCAGTGGTTAAGTTCGCACGTTCCGCTTCTCGGCAGCCTGGGGTTCGCTGGTTCGGATCCCAGGTGCGGACATGGCACTGCTTGGCACGCCATGCTGTGGTAGGCATCCCACATATAAAGTAGAGGAAGATGGGCACGGATGTTAGCTCAGGGCCAGGCTTCCTCAGCAAAAAGAGGAGGACTGGCAGTAGTTAGCTGAGGGCTAATCTTCCTCAAAAAAAAAAAAAAAAAAGAAATTGTATTTTTTAAAAATACCTTGTATTTTAGCATAAAAAACCATTAGATATCTAGAAAAGTCTAAAAAATATTATGACCTGTATACTTAACACAAATACATTGCTGGTAAAAGCTTAAAGACCTAAATAAATGGAATGATATACCTATCATATTCCAGATCAGTAGACTCAATATAGTAAAGATGTCCATTCTCTCCAAATTGATCTATAGATTCAACACAATACCAACTACAATCCCAACAAGCTTTTAAAAGAAATTGACAAGCTGTTCTAAAATTTATGTGGAAAGACATAGGCTCTAGAATAGGCAAAACAAAAACAACCACCTTGATAAAATAGAACAGGCTGGCAATGACAGAGGATTTTATCTGATTTCGGGACTTACTATAAAGCTACGATAATGTTATTGTCATGAAGCTAGATAAACAGATCAATGGAACAGAGTATCCGGAAATAGGTCTACATGTATCAGTAGGTAATTGATTTTCCAGTCAAGGCACTACCTAAATCCAATAGAGAAAAGAGTCTTTTTTAACAAATGATGCTAGAATATCTAGACATCTACATTAGAAAAAAATAACTTTGATCCCTACCTCATTCCTATTACAAAAATTAATTTGAGATGGATTTAGACCTAAATATAAAAGCTAGAACTATAAAACATTTTGGAAAAAAACATGAGAATATTCTCATGGCCTAAGGAAGGAAGATTTCTTAGGGCACAAAAGCACTAACTATGAATGAAAAAATTGATAAACTGGACTTAATCAGAATTAAAAATTTCTAATCAACAAAATACACCATTAAGGAAATTATCAGGCAAACCAAAGACAAAAAAATACAGTGACACATATATTTAACAAAAGCACTTGTATCCATAAAATGTGAAGAATTCTTAGAAATAATAAAAAGAAAAATTTTTTAAAGTAAGCAAAAGACTGGAACAAACAGTTTATTTAACAAAAAGATAGATGAATGGCCAATAAGCACAGGAAAATGTGCTCAACATAATTAGTCATCAGGAAAATGCAAATTAAGATCACAATGAGATACCACCTCATACCTACCAGAACGTTAAATAAAAATGATTGACAATATCATTGTTGGTGGAGTAACCAGAAGTCTCATACATAATTAAGAGTAGGAGATTAAGCTTATATAATAACTTTGATGAACAGTTTGACACTTTCCAGAAAAGTTTAACACACATTTGCCCTATGACCTATTCATTATAACTCTTCAGTAATTAACCTTCAAAATAAAATCAAAGATCCACATAAATACTTGACTCAAATCTTCACAGACACTTTGTTCATCGTAGTCAAAAGCTGGAAGCAATTAAATGTCCATCAATAAGAGAATGAATAAACAAATTGTGGTATATCACTACAAGATAATACTATTCAGCAATAAAAATGGGTAGACTGAGTCACTCAGCAACACGAACGAATCTCAAAAGATGCCAAATACAAGAGAGCACATATTAGATGATTTCATTCACACAAATGTCAACAAGAAAAACAAATCTATGTTGGTCTATATGGGAAAGTGGTTGACTCAGGGTGTGTGGGGTGGCAACTGACTGGAAAGGGGCACAAGGGAACTTTCTGGAAGGATGGAAATGTTCTATATCTTGCCTTGGTAGAAGTTATGTGGTCATATGTAACCGTCAAACTCATTGAACTGAACACTTAAGATCTGTCTACTTTATTGTATGTAAATTATATCTCAGTAAAATACAGATATGCTCTTCATAAATATATACCGCTTACCAACCAGTAGAAAGGTAGTGAAGTTATTTACAAAAGGCAGTAACATTCTAGAACTCTGAACTACTTCTGTATGGAATCAGTAACTGCCCTTGAGAACTGTCGTAACACAGAGAGGAGCATTCCAAAAGGCAAAGGCTGAGTCAAGGAACAGGTTGAGAGGACCCCATAGCACTTACACATAAAAGAAAAGGGAAAAACAAGGCCAGGGGGACAAAAAGCAAAAGCTTGAGACATAAACTTAGCCACTTCACAACAGGTAATAACAGCTATTTTTTCATGAACAGTAGTTGGCATTTCATTATAAAATATTTAAACATCTGCAATTAGGTATGCATCCTTAATTTAAGTGCTTACAAATTTTGGATATGGGTTTTTTCCTATAGTGGAATATCGGCTTTTTTCCTCAATTTATCAATTTTTAAGCTCCACATAAAGAATGCCTTTAAAGTATCAGTTGAAGTAAAAAATACCATACTGTGGGATGTGAAAATGAGGGAAATCCTATCAATAATATATGTACCATAGCGTAGCCTGGAAAAAATAAAGGATTTTTAACTTGGCCTACTTAAGTTTTCAGAATCCCGATTTCTTCTTTTTATAAGGGGCATAATAATACTTCCCTCAAAGAAGTTTTGTGGAGATTAAAGAAGAAACAATAATATATTATAGTTTATAACATAACTGTGTTATAAACATATCATAGCTATAATATAACAAACTATAGTTTATATAACATAAACTTTAAGATAACACATTAAACATAGTGCTTAGTATGTACTTAGTGACCAATAATCTTAATTTCTTTTTCCTTACCTACTGTACTGTATCTTCTAGATAGAGAAGAAAGCCAGCGCACAGAATTTGTATCTCAATAGCTATAGTTAGACTTTAACTTCTAACATGTCAATGTAGAAAATCAAGCCAAGCCAAAGTACACTAAATGTAAATGGTTTTATTTTCCACAGAAAAACATATAAACTGAACTGGACACTTCTGTCTAGGGAATTGTACTAGAACTAAATTGCCTTGGGCATGTAACACACGCAGGATGCAATAAATTTACATCCAATCTTGATAAGGTCACTTTTTCCGTAAGGTATAAATAGGAGATTGCTAGTAACTGGTAACAGAAACTGTCTTAGGACATATATCCTCACCTGAGAAATGTTCAATGTCTCCTGGACAAGGGACTCTGTCCTGTAAGCTGAACATCTAACAAGCTGGGGCTACAGCAAACACTTATTTACTCTAAGAGTGAAAGGAATGGGGCAACGTGAATACTGCAAAATACATCAGAAATTCAAATTTCTACCATGAGCAAAATCAATCCTGTGACCTAACTATATGTTTGCAGATTAATGGCTGTCCTCAGCTGGGTGTTGAAAGAGCCTTGTTCAGTACCTTCCAAAACACCACTTGCATGGGAAGGAAGAGAAAGAGAGACCAACCTGTTGACGTTCTTTTCCTTCATAGGTTTCTCCTTCCTCTGAGGTTTTTCTGTAATATCTGAAAGACCCAGATTCCCAGCTTATTTCCCTAGGGCTGAAGACTGTAAATGATGTGCTAAAAATACTTTTGTCTATGTTGTTTCAGTTTCTAGGAGTTTTAAAATAGAGCCTACAACCAGCCTATATCCAGAAGATAGCAACTTCCCTGTTAGAACCTGGGCTCGCATATCCTAGCCACAGGATTCAATTTCAAGCATAAAGTCCCCATCAAACAGCTGGATGTTAAAAGAGCCCATTTCTCATTTTCCATGAGGAAAAGAATAAAAAAGTCACTCTAATTCTAAGGATGACCCTGTCACCACTATACCCATCTCCCCACCTGTCAAGTGCTCTCTATCCATCTTCCACAGAGGGAGACTTACTGCAATGAATGGGAAGGATGATGGATGTAGTACAAGGAAACAATAGTCATTGTGAATCAACTGTTGGACTCTTCTCATTCATTACAATGATTAATCGCATTTCTGCTGAAGTGAACAAGTAAGATAATCAAACTTAGGATCAGTTATTTAGAAGAATACAAGAAAAACAAATAGTTGTTAGATAATAGTTGCATAGATGAAAGGTTATCATTTCTCTTTAAAAATATCTAATATTAATATGTTTTTAAATGAATATGAAACAGCAAAGTAACAAATTTGTTTGACTGGTTAACTCCTAGTAATGATAAACTCAATAGGAAAAGATAAGCAAGTTGGTCATCTGACTCAACTACTTAGTATTCATCCAGTAAAGAAGATCTCATTGTCCTGGGTCAGCCTAACATGATCAATGGTTTGCCAGGATCAAACATTCAAACTACTTTTAAATACATGTAAATAATTCATTAATTTTCCAAAACACACAAATATTCATCATCTCATTTCTTAAGCTTTGAAAGTATCATGATCTTAAAATATTTAGGTTGCTAAGTGCTCATAATTATAAATTGTACTTTAAAACCACTTCCTGTTTCCCCCTTCCTCACTCCACTCTGCCCCAAAGAAAAACTTAAGAAATGAGAGAAAAGGTGCCAGGATAAGGACTGTATGTCCACGGGGACTATTAGCATATTAATGAACTGTGTTTCCCTTTACACTTCCATCACCAAGCTAATTGTCAGTTATTTTAAGGAAGAGGTTATGCCTTAATTAACAGCACTTGGTAAATGAAAGCCGGTTGCATTTCTTAAGTATGTTCAAATTTCACAAGTCTTATTTCACAGCAGGAATTCCAGTTCATCCAATACTTTTACGTGATAACACCTCCGATCAAGGAAGAAAGTCATTAAAAGACCCTAAATAATTAGCTTCCAGAATAGAAGCCAACAAGAAGTATAATTAATGAGTAAGCTTATTATTTATCCCTAAAGCATTAACAGATATGCACATTTTAAATGAGGGAGATTGAAAGGGACAGAAACATCTTTGGTACTTAGTATTTCTAACTCTGATATTTCTAAGGACTTAACAAACCCAAGGGTTTGGGGGCAACATTTTCATCTCTGTAGCAGAGTGACCCTTCCATCTTCTGTCCTGTCTATGCCATGGCACTATTGGGAGGATTGAATTTGATCATGTGCTTGGAAGAACATAAAATCCCGTAGTTGCTGCTTTGTTTTCCATCATACTGATCATTTCTCTGCTTTTTTTCTCCTTGGCCCAGTTGTATCACCTCCTCCCACCAGCCTCTCAAACTGTATCTCCCTCATTCCCAACTTTATGATTTTTCCCCCGTTCCCCCCATTTCTCTCTCTCCTATGGCAGAAAAAGGAAGCCTTGCCCAGTGGCTTTGTGCAGTCTATCAAACCTGGTCCCTGATCTCCCAATGCAGTCCACTCCTTTTCCATGTCACCTCAAAAACAGGGAGAATAAAGAGAAAGGAAAAAACAAACTTCCAAGCAAACATTTTTTTAAAGTTGCCAGTTTTAACCCCAATTTTTTGTCTCTTAAAATAGTTTTATCTTCCCCTCTTCTTTAAAGTCAGACATAATCAATGTAGGACAAGTTAAGAAAAAACAAATTAAATATGGAAAAAGATTTTGGTTAATATTCCCTTATTTGACTTTTACCATTTATGAGGGACCGTGAGGCAGTAGTCAAAATGTTAACTGCCATAATAATAGCAGCAATTTACACATATCAATTAATCTGTAACAGTTAGTCTTCTAAATATTTTACATATATTAACTTATTTTATCTTTACAACAACCCCACAAGGTAAACATTACAAACGAAGAAACAGACACCCAGAATTAACTCTCCCAGAGTCACAAAGCTGGTGAGCAGAATAGGAACCAGTCTGCCTTCTAGATAATTGTATTGGACTGCCATAACTGTTCTAGTCTACGTATATGCTGTGCATTTAATTAGGCATTTCTTCTGCAATTTTAAACAAACGAACTTTCCTGGGACTAAGATGAGTAGAAATTCCTCCAACATAGACTATTTTTTCTCTATTAAACATCCCCACCATCTATCTATGTTATATATTTTGTGGTAAAGAATGGAAAGAAGAGAAATAGTCAAGTGGGGCAGAAATGCCTAAGTGAGGGAAGGCAGGGCAGAGTTTAAAGCCGCCTTTCCCCCAGACCTAGACAATGTAGTGTGTGATTCTCCAAGTCCAGCCGCCCCTCTTAGCTTCAACCTGTACTCTCCCAGAACCTACTGCCCCACCTGCCTTCAAAGTATTTCCTAGCTTGAGCTTCACCATTGATCATTAAGACTCCCATAACACCCTGCCTTGAAAACAGACAAAAATTCATGCTAACAGGAGAGATTTAAAGGAGAGGGTTCCCTTTCAACCATCCCGTTCCCCACACCTACCCAATAGCATTCTCTCCTGTCCAAGAATTTTAAGAGTGGCTTCTAGAGATAGTGCCAGGGTACTTAACTGTTTACCCATAAGGTCTCATTCAAGTGGAGGAAAAGTCAGAGCCTGTAGGAAGTGGAAGACTGAAGAATCTCCGACAACAGACCACAGGGACTTTACATGACCTTCACGTAAAGAGGCCAATTCAAGCTTCTGCCTAGTGCTTCCAGTTACCTCCTCTGCTTGCTTTGGTGCCAGGAATAACTTCAGGAAAACAGAGGGAGTTTCTCTCTATACAGTTGTAAAAGAACCAACTGTGAAAGTAGAGTACTTTATCAATCCCCTGTTTTAGAATAATTACAATGCCTAGAAAGTTTTCAAACATTATTTAATCTCTTCCACTTGCATTCTGCTCACAATATTACTCCTTCAGCAACTCTTAAAACAACAAAAATGTAACCCAAAAGTTCAAGCCAGCCTTCTGAAAAAGAGGAAAATCTGTTTTGAAAGCTTTTGCTCCTAACCAATTGCCAATTTGGCACTAGGCCAAATGAATTTGGAAAAAATCCCAGTAAACTATAAACATAAACACAGGACAAACACTTTCTTTGAAAAATGCCAGTTACATTAAAAAACCCAATAGTTTAGAAAAGCATAATTCCCTTTCCCAAAGAAAGAAAGAAGTACAAGTACTTACAGTGTCTTGAGACTTATCCTTGACATCATAGACTGTTAGCTTTATTTTGGTCTCCTCATAGATGGGATAGTCAGATGGGAATGTGACACCAGTCAGAAACAGTGGGTCTCTTGTTCCCTGTGACAGCACAAGCAGACAACTTTGATTCAGTAAGGCAGCAACTGCAGTCGGCAGCACGCAGTGACATATGAGAATGCAGAAAGTGTGCCCGGGTCTGTTTGTTTTTCTAGGAAGTAGTTCTATTAGAAGACAGAGCTGAATTGCCAAGTGATGCTCCTGGGCAACCACTTGGCCCAAGGCCCCAAAGTACTGATAGAGCTGTTGATAGTAAATGGCCCTGCATCGTTGTCAGAGCTGCGAATAGTCTTGAAAAACTCTATTTTCATTATATGCATAGCCCTTCTTTAGACTCAGTTGTCAGTCGATTTAGAATACATTTAATGGATATAACCTGTAATTTATGCAAATAATCTAAGATATTGACTGATTGAATTAAAATGAAGCTATTTTCTCAGAAAGAACCATTTGGTAATCTCATGCTGTCCATTTATTTCCTTTCTATAGTGATTCAACTGAAAGCTATGCTCTGATGGTATCCACTTGTTTTTAGATGTTTAGCTGTGTTTTTTTCTCAGACTGATTTGAAAACTAATGAAAGAAACTAAATATGATGGATTTGGGGCTATGAAATTACTAGCTCAGGATGCAGAGCAGAGGCTATTTCCATGCCTCCAAATTCATTTTTAGAGAGCTGACATCTAATATTAAATTTTATAACTATATTTAAATATATATATTGCCAAATATTATTGAGGCACTTGCTAGAGTGCTGTAAACCATCTGTCTATGGCAGTGTCTGAAAACCTAAGTCGTTCATTTATTCATTCACTCTTTCTTTTTTCACTCACCAAATACTACTTTTGGTTACACTCTGTGTTAGACAGTGAATAAAACAGCCAAAAAGTTACATATGTTCAAATATAAAATTTTGAAACGTCTGAAAATAAATACTTTCTTTTAAATTAAGACAATATTTAAAAAAATAATTAAGTTGGAATAATACCTGAAAATGTTTTCCATATAAATGAACAATTTTACAATCATAGTCAAGTTTTCTTTACATGAATAAGACTATTCTTGTTAATTCGACTACAGCATTAACTGCAAATTATACCAACATTGGAACCTCAAGTTCCAAAAGGGCAGTTTCAAGGCTATATGTAGGATCTGGGTCAGTCCCATTAAAGAAATGAGTCAAGTTTAGTCTGAATCATTTCTTCCATCAACCCGGCGTGAAGGGGCCAGTCAGCACTGAGCAAGCCAGGCCTGGGGTAGGCTACTCAGTTTCTGGCAGAGAAACTCCTCATTCAAAACAGACAGGGCTCACAAGTCTAAGAAAAGCATGCAGAGGTAAGGAGTTTAGAATACACTTTCGTTAGTCCCAGATGCTCAAATAAATATCTCTCATTCACTAAGGTTGTGAAACGTGTGATGAGAACAAAATAATCAAAAGGGAAACACTTCCTCTTTTGAATCTGATCCAACACCATAACAAGTTTCCACCTGACACATTTTGAATATTATATTATTAACAATAAATGTAAATAGGAAATCTCTCATCTAATGAGTAATATTTACACATTTTTCCTAGAAGCATTAGTTTCTCAAATTAATCATCTACTTTTCTTTGAAAAAAATCATACTTTAAAAAAAGAAACCAACAGCAGAGAATATAAAGTTTCCACAGACAGACTGAAGAATACAAGAAAAAGTGAAAAGGGCAAAAATACTTAGTGGGTTTAAAACTTTGCTCGGTAACTTTATGACTTTCTTCTTTTCCCAAAAATAAATATTCATTCCATTTAAGCTAAAAATATTCGGGTTTTTTTTTTTTTCTCTATTTGGTGCTCTATTAGAGGATTCAACGTAGAAATTTTTTTATTTACTAAGGAAAAATACGATCGTTTATGAAAAAGGCACGTTCTTCCTCCGTTTGTTTATTCTGGTAAGTTACCAACGCATGCTTAATAACCTCAGGTATGCTTTCCCAAATGACAGAGGACAGTAACAGCGTAGCTACAGGGCATGAACTAACTTATTTTAGCTGTTTGCTCAGATCCAGAGAGAGATTGAGAGAGACAGAGCGCGAGCGTGAGAGTAACGCAGGCAGATGGCATGCTCACCTCCACAATTTCCGTGCTCGAGTATCTTGTCAGACTCTGCTCCGCGGGGTGGATTACTGAGATCTGCACCAGAGTATTCAGCTTCCGATCACGGACGGGAGCCACAAGATCCTTGCATGCTGGCAGTGACAGAGGAAAGAGAAAGAAAAGAAACTAACACCATATCTCGGAGAAAACTTCTGTCCCGGGCTGGAAGTAAACTTCGCTACGGTGCTGAATGAAATCTCCTGGGACACTGGCTGATTGTACAGAGGAAGTCCCTTGGAAGTACCTTACAGAATAGGAAGTCACGTGCTGTGGAGCTGAATTGAGAGTTCATTTCCACTGACCACATTTGCAGCTCTTGTAAGTCTCGACTGCCTTGGGATCACAGCTCCGATGCATGACTGCACACACCGCTGAGGGACTTGAGTGACTGTAATTAGTCTCCTAGACTGACTAAATTGATTTGGGCCATATCCGGGAAACTTTACACTCTCTTCCTTATTGACACTGGCTGGATTGGTTCAAAGGTTCGAATGTACACTTGGTCCTTACCTATGTCTTCTCTACAGCTGACCTCTTTCGGTCATTACCCAGGAACAGAAACTGGAAAGAGGGGCTATCCTACCACACAGCACACAAGCCACAAGGGAGGGGCAGAGGACGTGTTAAAAACACCCTCTATCTGGGATTCCAGCCAAGTCTGGGAGGGAGAAATATAGAATCAGGATGGGTTAATTTTTGCCCAGGGGCCACAAATGTAAGAAATTTCCCTTGAGACACCAGGCTCATATTACAGACTCTCACCACCATACCATATTTCCTTGAGTATTTTCTCCTCCCACATATCGTTTCCCCCATTTAGGGAAGAAAAACCCAGAAAAATATTCTTTTTCAGCAAGTCCAACATCTCCTCTCACTATGCTTTCTCCCCTGGCTTTGAAATAGTAATTTTACTACCTGCAGTTGGAGTGCTAAGTATGATGCAGTGTCCTCACCAGCGGGGGGGTTCAAATTCAGCTCAGCTGTTGGCCTGAGGCAGGCAGGAGCTGTGATGGGGGAACTGAGAAGTGGCCCTGGGTCCTGGATTCGTGGTGAGAGTGTGCTGGGCTCTATACAATCCCTACCCCAAACTTCTAACCAGTGAGGGAAGGGAGAGAAGGACCAGAGTATTTAAGTTACGCTGTGGTACTGCAGTCATTTACAGGAGCCCCTCCACTGGGATGGAGGTACTACGGCTTAAATCTGAAACTTGAAAGCAAAGGAAATTATAAATGTAATTATCACCTCTCAGTCGCTTGCAGATCATCTCACTTATAGAGGAAAAAGCAGGGGCTTTGGAATGAAACAGGCCTGGTGTTTGTCCAGCTCTCCTAGCTAAGCAATGCTGGGCAAATTATTTAACTTCTTGCCAGACTTTGAGATCCTTTTACTCCTGTCTGGTATTTTGTCATAATTTTTCCTTATTGAAACCACATGTCTCTAGCAATACAGGAGGGCTTAAGAAAGCATGTGTAGAAAAAAGAATAGCTAGAGTTTATTTAGCCCTCACTATTTTTGAGGAATTTTGCTAATTATCTCTTTATTTCTCAAAACAGTGCTTTGAATTATTATTTCAGTTTTACATATTAAGAACAAGAATATGAGTGCTCACATTTGCATTACTAGAAATCTCTGGCAGTTTCCTTAATGTCCCACCCATCAGCCCCATTTCTTTTCTTGACTACCGAATTCCTCTCTGCACAATGCCACCTCTCTTTGGAAGACCCACTCCCTTGATTCTTTCTTGTCTAACCTAAGAGATCTACAGTTTTAGAAAATACTGATGTGAGGTTTCAATAATGTCAACATATTGCCGGAAGGAAAAAAAAAAACAACTAGATTTAAACTTGACTCTTCTTCGGTGGTTATTTTGATCATTTCCTCTACTTGCCTTATGAATGTGTTTAATTTTACCACTCATTCTCTTGGTTTTCTGCTCACAGTACAGCACTCTCTCCACTTACTAACATATATCTGTCCTTGGATTTTAAAGCTGGAGTCACCTTGTTTCAAATACATGCATCTTGCCCACTCTCTGCCTGTAGTCTCTACCATATGATCTTACGACACTTTTGCTCAAATAAGACACTCCTTTTCTGATTTCTTATCAGGCTTGGTTGTGGGCTGTGGTTAGTTCTCAGAAGCGAGCAGCTGTTCTCCATTTTATCAGAGAAACTCTCAGACTCACTCTTGAGAAAAACAGAGAAAATCTCCATTAAACTGAAATGTTCTGTCCAACTCAATTTGCAGATCCCCTGATAGTGATGAAGTAAAACAATAATAATAACATTTTGTATTTCTTTATATTCTATAGCGCTAAAACCAGGCAAAGAAAATAAGTCACATCTTGGGCTGCACATATCTCTTTTCTTCCCAATAGCCCAGAGCATTTACTGTTCCCCAAGGCTTATACAGCAAGATGTCATGGAAAGATCCTGAAATCAGTCAGAATTCCTGAGCTGTAGTCCCAGATTCCTTGTTTTCTACTTATGTGACGTTAGGTCACAAAAGCTTAGATACTCAATTTCCTCACCTGTCTACCTATTTCTCAGGGTTGAGTTGAGAAAGAAACTAGGCCGTTTACGAATGGACTTTTCTATGCAAAAATAAAGTTTACTAATATCATTATACTAATATTTACCAATATTACTACCAACATTTGCCAATATTTGGTGTTTTGTTATTTTGTAAAATGGATTTATTGACTTAGTCATATCCAGACAGCTCCTTAAAAGTTGTTACCAAGTCCAGTATTTCTTTGTAAATACCAAGCCAGTGTATGAGTCATTGCATTTCATAAAGTGAAACCTATGCACACGTTAGGTGTATAGGAGGGTGATGAACGATGAGTGATTGGATTGCTTCATGGAGCTATTACTCATTTGATCGCTATAAAGCTTAACCGGCATTGGAATAATTCAGTAGCCAATTGAGAAGCCTTAAAAACGTGTTTTCAAAAAGTGTTATATCAGTCTTCCAGACGTACTTACCATTGCCTACTACCCAAACAAAACTCTAGTCTAGGAGTGGCCTGCATAAACGGCCTTCCTCAACTCACAAGACTAAAAGAATGTTTTGGGGTTTTGCTTCACTTGTTTCGTCTCATCTTTTTAAGACTCAAGTCAAATGAGGAGTAACAAATAAATGCCTCTCTGCAATCATTCACTCATCAGTAGATTTTTACTTTTATTTCTGCCTTTTTACTGGCTTCTCTTTGGACTGAGCTATTTAAAAGTATGCGCAGAGCCCAGAGGAGTTTAATTATACAAGATGTTGATAGGTTGGGATTCAAATGTGCTTGTGTCCACTGAATTGACTAATTTTTACTGAAAAGAAAAAATAACAATATAGAATAATTTTTTTTAAAAAACTATAATTTGAAACTTTTCTTTAGAAAAAATAAGAGCTACGAGTGACTATTTTTCCTGTTAACTTTGCTACAGTAAATAACAACCTGAGGGCTCATTTTCTCTTGCCAGCTGTGCCTGAGATGCCTACAGGCGCCCACAGCTCACATTTGTACAGGAGCCAGACAGCTCTCACTCTAGTAGAGGAAAATCCCCAGTAGAAGTGTAATGACAAAAATAAATGGAGCTTCAGTAAGTCAGGGGAGGGGAAGGCACTGAGCAAACTGGAAAGCCTATGCTGCATCAAAAGAGGGACCTCATTTCAGACTCACTGCTTGAGGAAATGAAAGCCCTCTGTGGCTTGATTTTAGGATTTGTCCAAAGCTTGCAATCCCAGTTACTGTGTAGGCTAAAGCTGTAAGAGTCACACAAAATATATCTGTAACTGGATTTGACCTAATGACCAGAAGTTGCCCACCTCTGCTCTAGATGCTTAAAACTACTACTTAGATTCTTAGGAAGAGAGCACAGATCATTTTTGGCTCCTGTAGTTCCAATATTTGAAAGACCCGAAGCTAAAGGGCAGGTATCTTCAGAGTTCTTGTTGAGTTAAATATTCCATCTACCCCAAAATACTTTTTTTTAATAAAATATCAGTTTTCACTTCATTCAACCATCATTTCTAAATCATGTCAAGTCTACTGAGTCCGTGGAACCTTTCCATTACTCTAGCCAACTTTGGCTGGGATCCTAAAAATGTCTCTTAACTCTTCTATCAGAGAGCTCAGTCCCAGCAAGAATCAATTTGAAATAGAACACAGCTATTGGTTCAGGTGCCTTTGAATTCAGCAGCACTGGCCGAATCCTGTTCTAAGATCCGTATTGGATAGAGAGCACACAAATAAGCAGAGGGGTCTGCCAAGGGCAATGGCATGAGCCACCAGGGCAGTGTGAGCTCATGGTTGAATCCAAGCAACTGTCTCTTTCCCTTTCAGAATGCTTTCTTCCGTAAGTCAGGTCATTTTTCTTGCCTCATCCTATTTCATCTCTCTTCTCGCCATTCTGGGCTGGTGGCATCTAACAAAGTTTATCCTCTTTCCTCCGGAACAAAGCAATGGCCACAAGCAGAGGAGGTAGGGGTGGGGGACTTTCCACATTTCTACACTTCTCTTCTTAAATTAGCCAAAGGAAAGTTAAGCTTAGAGGAGAAACCACACAGCGTAGCATATAGAGGATAAAGAAATGTGGTTTTTCTTTCTCTTGAGATAAAACTATTTGAAACCAGGATCTAACCTAAGGAGCTATGTGACTTTGGATAAATTACTCTATCTCTTTCAGCCTCTATTTTCTTATTTGTAAAATGGAAATAAAAGGACAAATTTCATAGACTTGTTATAAATATTATATGAAGTAATGTATATAGAATGCTAGGCACATAATAGGTCCTTCATTTATTATTATTAAGATTAATATGAATGTACTTATGCATTAACACAAAAATGGATTTTATCCATCTAATATTCTTACAGTAATTAAATGCTCAAGATGCTCCAGGTTGCTCCTGATTTTGTGTAACTTTATTCTTTTTCAATAAAAGCACTTTATTAAATATATAACTGCGATTTTTAGGGACTTTCTTGCTTTCATATAGACAAATAAAAAAAATTTTAAACCCTGTACTGGTTTGTTTGCTAATTTCAGAAATCATAGGTATCATTAATATATTGCCTTCTGTGAAACCAGATGTGCACACTGAGACTTGTTAATTTCACCTCTGACTGGGCACTTCCAAATGAGAAGCCAAAAATAGCAGAAAGCTTCCTTCCTTTTTTTTTTTTTTTGAGGAAGATTAGTCCTGAGCTAACTGCTGCCAATCCTCCTCTTTTTGCTGAGGCAGACTGGCCCTGAGCTAACATCCATGCCCATCTTCCTCTACTTTATATATGGGATGCCTCATGGCTTGCCAAGCAGTGCCATGTCCGCACCCGGGATCCTAACCAGTGAACCCTGGGCTGCTGAGAAGCAGAACGTGGGAACTTAACCGCTGCGCCACCAGGGCGGTCCCAGAAAGCTTTATTTTCTGACTGTCCTCAGATGTACTACAGGTAAAAGGTCAACTCACCATCCAAGTGGGAGTTTAACTGAAAAGTTAGTGTTCCTTTACTTAGAGAGTGATGGCCCATAGGAAAGTATTATCTTAATAACTGAGATGGCCCAAGGGGTCCTGGAGAGACTCACTCCTCTCATCTGTACATTCTTTCATTAAAAAGGAAGGCTGTGAAGACTAATAAAGCTTCTTTTTCTTGCAATTAAAAATGAATGCTACAGCTAGGACCCCACATAGCCCAGTGGAATCATACCCTCTCCTCTGATGAAAGATCACCTCTTGTACCCTCTACAGACTCTTCTTAGGAAAAACAGAAGAGAGAAATTCATGCCCTTCAAGGGCAAAAAAGGCCAGGGTACAGGAGACAGGGTCATCTTGAAGAGAAAAGTGGCCTTATACAAACAGGAATTTAGGGAATAACCATCTAGCTTCCAGGCTCCTCCAGAGCACCATTCTTATCTTACTACCGCTAAGAGAATCAGCCGCTTCCCTAGGGTTATGCGTAAGACTCTTGCAGCCTAGAATGCAGTTTTTTTATCCACTTCTCAGATTCTTAAGGTTTGGTCAGGTTTCTCAAAAATGTCACATATATATCCTTGCTCCTTGTACTACAGAAAATTAGATGCCACTAATCAACGGATATGCCAATTTAGGTTATGTTTCCAGTGCAATAAATTACTGGACTCCTTTACACAGTTTCACAGTTACCATTTTATACCAGTGATTACATCTAGATTAAATCAATTTACATCATACATTAAAAGATATATGTAACACTTAAAAAGCCTAATAGCCCCTCTCTCTCATTACTTTGCCAGTATAATATGCTTTCCTATTTTTAGTTTCTTCTGCCTTTCTGTTCTTTATACTTCCTTTCTTTCAGGAATTTTAAGATAGCAATTTTCTGAAGCCTAGGCTGCTAACCTCTACAGTTCAGATCTCCTGAGTAGATTCAGAAGACAATACTGCCTCATTCCCAGGGCACTGCATCCCCTGATAATTCAGCTGTGTGTAGTACAATAGCCGAATGCACAGCGTCCTTGCCTCATACTAATATCCACAGAATGAGAATTTCCTAAGTAGCTGGGAGCACTCTATTCACTTATGAATATTTTCTTAAGGCTATTTCTTAGAAAAATGTGTCTCTATATCATTTCGACCTGATGTAGGGCCATTAATATATATCCTTCCGTGTTCATTCTGTCTTCTCGCGATAATCTTTGAGTCTCGAATTCACTGAGTCTAGCATCACATCTTGCCCTCCCTGTTCATTTAGCTTATTTTCAACTGATAGAGCCACTTTCTGTAATTTTTCTCACTTGGTATTATTTCTTTGTGTTCTCTTCTCTGCTCTCTCAGATGTCCTCTCTGACATATGTTTCTCTCATCGCTCTGAAAGATGAGGTCATCAAAGTCATCACTTGTAAATTTATAAGACTTGGGACTAGTGAGGTCAGGAATACATTTCTCTTAGCAAACCATAGCTTCTCCCTCTAGTTAAGTAACCATTTTTTAAAGCTTTGTAGAAATAAAACAAAAACGCGTTATTTTCCCCTTAACTGTGCTGTGGGAGATTTTAATTAGCACATAGTTCCCTAAAGAGTATGTAACTATGCATATGTGCCAACATAAGCAATATTTGTTGGAAAAAATAAAAAAATGTATAAAAGTTGGTGTGTAAAACTGATTAGAAAATTTGAAATTATTTTTTATTTCTCCTTTTTTTTCTTTGTCTTTTAAGGCACTGAGTTCAAAATATTAATGTTTCAAGTTCAAACTTAGGGTCTTACTTTTCAAGGATAAGTATACCCACAACTTGAACCAACAGTATTAATTGTAGGTTTCTAGAAAGTCAGGGGGTAAAAAGCAATTCAGTGTTTAAGGTTGAAAGATAAGAAATCACCCAAGGGGCCGGCCTGGTGGCGCAGCGGTTAAGTGCGCACATTCCACTTCAGCGGCCTGGGGTTTGCTGGTTCAGATCCCAGGGGCAGACATGGCACCACTTGTCAAGCCATGCTGTGCCAGGCATCCCACACATAAAGTAGAGGAAGATGGGCACGGATGTGAGTTCAGGGCCAGTCTTCCACAGCAAAAAGAGGAGGATTGGCAGCAGATGTTAGCTCAGGGCTAATCTTCCTCAAAAAAGAAAAAAAGAAATCAACCCAAGGAATCGATACACATACACACACAAACTAAACGAACCAACCAACCAACAAATAAACAAAGACGCTGAATGAAAGAATTTCTTAAATATTCTGAAATAATCCTAGATTTTTTGCTCCTATACTACAACAATAAAATGTGAATATCGTACAAATGTTAAGGTTGTTCTCCTTAAGACAGTAAATAAAGTATGCAAAAAAGATGGGGAACATGGGGGTGGGGGTCAGGAGGCACAATTTACTACATACTCACCACGTGCCAGGTGGCATTAGGCTTAAACTTTTCATGTGTTAGCTCATTCCCAGAGCAATAATGGCCTATTGCTACCTCAGAGTTCTATTAGTGCCATATCCATATTTTTTACTAATCAGTCAGTCAGATTTGTAGATCACAACATATGGCTCAAGCAGGAAGACTATTTTTTATTTATTTTGTACCAATAGCTCAGAATTCAGCAGTCTGAGTTGATTTTTTGACAATAATGTCATTCTTCTCCGTCTGGCCCTCTGCATGTTCAATGGTGATTTAGCTTTCTAATGAGAATTTAAAGACTCAACACTCTGATAATAGAATCCAAGTAAAGCTTGAGGAAAGGATGAGACTAATGCCACAGGGAGGAAGCAGATGACAGAGTTATTGAGGAACATGGGTATTAATTTACAAGAGGGAATTTAAGAGACTCTGTTATAGAAACATTGCTTTAGAATTCTTGCTACATTGAGATCTGAGCACCAGGGCTCCTAAATTTCATTATAACTGGATTCACTTATAAGTTATATTGATTTCCTTGATATAAAAGGCTAGATTCAGCTTGTTGAGCAATAGTTCCTGAAATAAAATTTGTGACTTTTTTCCCCCATTACAGAACAATATAAAAACACGCAACCATAATTTATGTGTCTCTGTGTGTACGTGAAATAAAAAACATATTGCCTTTTAAAAGAAAAAAAAAATGACTGGGAAGATGAAATTCCCTTCTTTAGTTGGGAACATCATACACACTAAAATAAACAAGCCACTCAGTACCCGTTCTCAATTTAAGTATCATTGAAGAATCCAGAGAGAAAAAAAGAACCTCTGCCTGGAACAATGGTGCTCTCGGGGAAACGCTCTTTGATTGTCTGTGCTCTGGAGCAGTGAACATGCCAGCTGTACAGCAGACAGCATATTTACATATGAAAAGAACAAATTTGGTTCAAATCACTGTTGTCATACCAGAAGACTCGCATTCTCCAGCTTGTCCCCTACTCCCTCAGCTTCTCTCATGTCAATCCTCAGAAAATTCTATTTTGTCTTGTTTTCACGAATATTACCCAGGTGACTGAGACTCCCTCCTCAAACAATTGGATTAAAAACAAGCCTATGCCCGCATCTCTTCTGGTTTTGATATCCCACGCTACGTGCTGTAAACACACACTGGTCTGGCATCAGCATCTAATGTTGCAGACAGACTTGGCTCTTTACGTGCATACTCCAAATCCACGATCCACTTTAGAAACAACAAGTGCTTGCTGTTTTCTGCTGCTCTTTTCAGCAGGAACATATGTGCTGCTTAAGAAAAGATGAAAATGTTATTCCAAGAATGGAGGCAGGTCCCTCTGAATGCTAAAAGAAATATTGTGAGTCAGTTAATGGAAATCTGTAGTGTTAGAACTAGAATCACAGAAGTAAGAGGAAGAAACAGGGAACAACCTTAAGCCTTTTACTCACCCAGAGGCCAAAGATGACAACGTTTTTCCAGAACTACCAGTTTGACATGGAAGCCAATAGAATTCCCATTCAGGACAAGCATAGAGCCCTCAGTGGATCGAGTAATGCGTGTGGCTTAGTGGGGAGAGGCTGCTTGCCTGATTTACTTCTGAACCAAAAGATGAGGCCAGCATGGTTAGTAGAGACAGTGAAGTTACAGGAGGGGGGCAGGAAAGGCAGGGCCTGAGCTACGAAAGGTGGATGGCTAAGAGAAGTGTGCTCAAAGTTTCTAAACTCCAACTGAGGACACAGAATGATGTCTTGGAGGTATTTGGGGGTCTTTAAGGAAAAGTAAAGGAAATAGGTGGCTGGCCTGTTGCCTTCAGGGGTTGACAGTCTCCTGAGGGATTCTGAGGTCCACATGTCTGGGCAGGAAGCAGCACGCAGTCTGAAAAGCAGTTGTTCTATCTGGATGATTTCACACGCAACACATTGACTCATGGTCTAGGTTTCACCAAATCTTGAATGAGGCAATTTTTAGACATGCTTTCCCAAACGAAAATGTTTTAGAAGAATTACATTGTATGTATTGCACTTAAGGGCTTAAATTTTAGAATGTAGTGCTTAAATTAAGGTGACTTTAAAAATTTTAGTAATTTTTTTTTCCTATAAATGTATTAGGCTTGGTAGTTATATGCAGTATTAACAGTGTTTTTTATGAAATGGCTGTCCTTATAATGCCAAATATTTTACAAGTAGATTAAAAGTGTTAAAGTCATACACAGATAGATTAGGAAATAAGGGGAGGAAAGGGAAGAATGGGAGGATAGATAGTCTGGGGGAATAATTAACCTATCATTTTATTGTCTCCATCTAGAACATCCTTTGGGAGAGGACAAGTTTTGAAGAGCTTGAAAAAGATAACCCCCCATTTCTCTTGAATCTCTTGAGTCAATCATATGCATGATTTTACTGCAGACAAAAGAAAAATCTCAATGTGCCTGTTAAACATAGGGCTTTACGGGTGTCAATTCTTCCATCATAAGATGGTTGACTCACAGGAAATAAAACAAGGTTGGTACAGATAAGCTAAAGCTAGAAATGACTAGTGATCCAGGAGACATGAAACAAGAGGAGGAAGACGGGTGAGTCTGTAGGTGAGAAAGCACATGTATGCTAGCTTGAGGGCAGAAAGGGTCTAATTATTAAGAGCAAAATCCACAAGTTCAACACTATGTGGAAACAACAGATCTGATGACCTGAATGTGGGAGAGACTGGTTCTAAGAGAACCAGTTTGAAGGAAACAAGAAGCATACATCTCAGAATATTTGGGATCTCCAAGGAGAATAGTTCAAGCCTAAAGCTCAGCAGAGCACCTGCTAGCTGAATGTAGAATGCTTCAGAGCCCTAGCTACACAGGAAGTTTCAGAACCAAAGAGAAGTAGTTTACACTACCCAAATTCAAATTAAAGAAAAACCACCTTCTCAGCTCTTCCAGGACACGTGGTAGACTAGATAAGATAAGAATACAAGACACTTTCTGTTTGAAGGTCTCCTTGGCAGTTCTTACTTGCTCTGTGTAGTAAACAGCCAAAGGTTCAGGTCATAGATTCCAGTCCTGAGTGACTTTGGATTTGTTATGGAGCCTCAGTATCCTCATCTGGATAATTATAATTATTCTCACTGAGTGCGTGTAAAGATTCAATTAAATATGAAAAAAAGAGTTGTTAAATCCCTAATCATGTATTAATAATGCATTTCTCACATTCATATGTATCAGCTCAAACACCCTGTAAAACAGGAATTATTATCCACCACGTACAGATAAGGAATCAGAGTTTCAGAGAGAGTAAGGGATTAATCCCAGATAATTGTTAAAATAATACCATTAAGCAAACACTTACACACCTAGCACCATTCTTGGTGCTTTTAAGTACACTACCTCATTTAGTCCACAAAACAACCCAGTAAAGATGAGTTGTTCCAAGTCATGCAGGTAGCCAGTAGCAGAATCAGGATTCATACATTCCCAGGATGGCAGTCCAGCCCATGCTCTCAAACACTGCCCTTGTATGGCCTTCCCTCAGTGTTGTTACATGTTGTAAGCTGAAACTGAAGCTCAAATCTCTGGACTCCAGCCTATTTCCACTATTTTAGTTGCCTGTTACGCTTGTTATTTATATATGTATGTTCTTAAGAGCATCTGTGGAAGAAGATCACTTGCTCCCTGAGGCTGCCATAATACAAGAATTCCAAAATTACTTTGTGAAGAATTTTGGGCATCAAATTCTATGCAGGTAGGCAATCATCAGCTGCATAGTCCAATTCTAGAGCCCAACTTTTTCAGCTCAGCCTGTGACTGATTGTTCTTGTAAATTCTCTCTAGAAGAACCCTAAGGCCAGTAAAACTGTATCCTTTCTAAATATAATTAGCTAACAACAAAATATCAATGATTAAATAATGGTATTCATTGAGAATTTTAAAATGAATTACTCTTTTCAAATAATTGTGTGAGTAAAAATTATAAGACATTTCAAGGGTATACATAAATATATACATTTATTTATTTTATGACGAAATTTGTGAGGAAAAAGCAATGACATTCGTGCATGCATCCACTCCATGGATATTTACTGAATGTCTAAATGTGTCCAGCATGATTCTAGGTGACAGTTTCATAGCAGTGAACAAGAAAGCAAGTTTCTTATTTTATAGAGCTTATAGTCTTGTGGGACACGAACTTAAACAAAAATAATTTAGTGAGCATTCTAAACAGGGTGATTAAATTGAGAGTGTTGGGAGACCAGCCCCGTGGCCCAGTGGTTAAGTTTGTGTGCTCCACTTCTGTGTCTCTTCTTTTCATGGATTCAAATCCTGAGCGTGGGTCTACACACTGCTCATCAAGCCATGCTGTGGTGGTGGCCCACATGTAAAATAGAGAAAGATTGGCAGCACATGTTAGCTCAGAGCCAATTTTCCTCACCAAAAAAACCCAACAACAACAAAAAATTGAGGATGTTGGGGGAAAGTGGATCAGGAAAAGCTTCTCTAATGAGGTGACGTTTGAGCTGTGACCTAAAGCATACCAAGGAGCCAGTGGAGGGGGAACAACAAATGCAAAGGCTCAAATGTTTGGCCTGTGTAAGAAGCAAAAAGAAGACCAACAAGGTTGATGCAGAGTAAGCTGGCAGTTTAGCACAGATAAGGTGAGAATGGCCTGCTCCTGAAGACCCTTGTAGGATGTGGTAATATATTTCAATTTTATTCAAAGTGAAGTGGAAGCCACTGGAGGATTT
The DNA here is from genome assembly GCF_041296235.1 of Equus asinus. Classification (NCBI taxonomy): domain Eukaryota; kingdom Metazoa; phylum Chordata; class Mammalia; order Perissodactyla; family Equidae; genus Equus; species Equus asinus. The sequence goes on from NC_091792.1 coordinate 31,511,562, forward strand.
TAAGCGGGGAGTGAAGAAATCACATTTATATTTTTAAAACAATTATTTTGGCTCTTCCATTAGGAAGGGACTGTGCAGGGACAAGAGCAGATGCAAGCAGACCCATGAGGACTTCCCTGACTGGCCCAGTGAGAGCTGATAGTGGCTTAGAATTGAACGACAGTGGTGGCAAAGGAGAGAGGTGGTTAAATTCAGAATATATTTTCAACATAGTACTTACAGGATTTAAGGATGATTTGATGTGAGGTTATGGAAAAAGAAGAATCAAGAAAGAATTATAGTTTGGTGACTTGAGTAACTGAATGGATGGTGGTATATTTTATGGGCATGGACATCATGGGGGAAGAAAATGTTTTGGGGGACAGGAATGGGAATCAAGAAACCAAGTGTTAGCTCTCTTAAGTTTAAAATATCTCCTAGACAAACAAGTGGAGATATCGACTAGCCAGTTGAAGATGGGAGCACCTGAAAAAATGAGGGCAAGAGTTACAAATTTTGGAAACAAAAGCCCATAAATCTTATGTAAAGCCATGGGCTTTGGAATCACTTAGAGTGAGAGGGTGTTAAAGTTTTGTGAGTATTGGGATAAAACTGGTATTCTGAATTTGGACAAGTTCTTACCCGGGAATACCTTTCTTGCTGCAACTGACTTCTGCCACCTTACCACTGCAGCTAAGAGCCAAGAGCGATCTCTTTGTCATTGGTAAAGAGGAGGTGATGTAGGAATAAGAGGCAGAGTGGTTGAAAAGCTTTGGGCTGCAGACAAGTCACCTAGTCCCTCTGAGAGTCAGCCTCTTCCATGGTAAAACAGAGAGTACTACTATTGCCAACTATAAAAGGTCAAAGCTCAAGTAAGAAGCATCTGGGAAAAGACTGTTTTGTATAAGGGAAATGTAAAGGGACTCTTCTTTAATCCTGCATTCAACTCTACTAGGGCTCTTCTCTTCCCCATGGCATGGTTCCCACGTGGCCTAGGATACATTTGGATGCCATCTGCTTGACAAAAAGGCTCACTGACAAATTTCAGCCACACAGGCAGCAGCATGAGGGGATCTTGCTCCCTCATAACCTTAGTGGCTTTCAACTTTACACAAAACAAAATCACTGAATGAACACAAGGCCCTAGGCAGGCCTGATTCCTCAATTACACATAAGTAGCAACAGATGCTGCAAAGGTAGACCTGTTCCAGTGGCCAGCCGCTCTCAGTAATGAGACAACGGAGGGAAGAAAGTAATGAGGTAAATCACACAGAAAGAGAAACTGGATGGGGCTGTTGATCTTGGATAAAAAACACAAATAGAGTAGAAAGTGAATATTTTTTTACAAACCTCTAATTTAACAAATAATTTACTAAACCTACGTGGAACAATCAATTTAGGCCTGTGAAATTAAATCTGGTCAAAGATCTCCCTTAATTAAAAGCTCGTATAGTATCTTACCCAGAAAGAAATGTGACGGGAAGAATATACATAATTTATCACAACAAAATTCAGTAGTTAAACGATACAGTCGTGGCAAGAGGAAGTGGGAAAAAGAGAGCTTTGATCTCTCATATACTTTTCGTTTATTAACTGTGTCATGTATCTCAACCTCCTGAGAGTGCCAAGCTGGAATTTAGACCAATGTCAATAAGAACAGGCCCCATTCCAACTGCAGCACACATTAAATCTTGAGTTGCCAGAAACCACTACCCACAAGACAGACCTGTTAAGAAGCTCTAATTGGTTCATTTTCTCTTCTTTTAATTAAATCTCTATTTCAGCAGTACAAAAACAATATGCAGGTCTTACATAACTTTTTATTGTCTTCCCTTTCCCAATCCTGTATATGCTTCTACTTCCTAACCTTACTTGAGCAAGTAACTCAATTCATCTCTGAAACATGAATAGTGGCAAGCACCTAGAGGGCCTGTTGTAGCAGCAGAGATAAAATGTGAAAAGGCTACAGCCTAACAGAAGGAGTTCAGTAAGGGATAGCAATTATCACACACAAAAATGCAGTGCTAAGACCTCTGTTCAAGGAAGTCCTCACTGAGTGTGATAAAGTGATTCACCCAAGGTCATATCCAAAAGCATTTGTTACATATCAGTTTAAGTGCTTTGTATATGTTAAATCATTTAATCCTAATAAGAACCTTACAAGGTAGATACTGATATCCTTCCCATTTCACAGAGAAGAAAACAGAGATTCGCAGACATTGTGTAATTTTTCTAAGGCCACATGGCTAGGTAGTAACAAAGAAAGGATTCAAACGCTGGTAGTTGGCTTCACACTCCCATCTCTCTGCTGGTAAGCTATGTTGCTGCCCCATTCAGCTTATAGACTAAAATCTGAGCCTGAAATGCAAATCCACTTCTATTAGTTGTGTATTGTTTTTGCTGTGTTGTTGATAGATGGTTGTTCTGAAAAATATTTCCTCAAAAGTCTTGCTAGTTACCCGATGCTGTCAAAATTGAGAGAGCTCAAAGACACATCGAGAAGATTCTTGTGTATGCAAACTCTGCATGGGTAGGCAATTGTCAGGGTCACAGCATGGCTACAGGGTCTGCTGTGACAGGCTCAGCCTGGCCTGTGCCTTCTCTGAGTTTCAGGTAGCATAGCCCCCAAGCCAGTAAGATTCAATTCTTCCTGATACCTCATTGCTTGGCAACCCCAGGAGCTTCCCAGGTGTAATCTGAAACTGGCCCCCATATGAGAAGGGCAGGGAGAGACTGAAGAAAGACACAGAACACTCCAGAATGGTGGGTGGCTGGTTTACTAGGCAAGGAAACTTCCTTAGGAGGCTTGGGAAGCTGCAAAACCAGTAGATCTCCACACCTGCCCACCAAATCTTAAAACTTTATATAGATGCATTAACTGGATTCAGTCACATAAACCATCCAGATAGTCTCAATACTACATTTCTATCTCAAGGCTGCATCCTTAGGGCAGCTTCTGGGAACAGGGAAGGCAAACGGAATGCACATTCCAAGGACAGGGGAGGGAGTGGGGAGCCTCCAATTGCCCAGCTCCAGCTTGCAGATCAACCAGGGTGACGTCTTCTCAATGACCTCCCTCAACACACCTACATATAATTTGCTACCAACAGAACAATGTTTAAAGACTTGTGTTCACTTAGAATTTTAAAACAAGTCCCTAATACACGTGCAACAATTGTAAAATATTGCAAGGGGATTTCTAGAGCCTTAATTTGTTTTTAGAGTGGGATTGTAAGTAATAAAGAGGAAAATGTAAATGAGCATTAAATTCATTACCTTGGAAAATGAGCTTCAGGATTTTGTTTCATATATTTTGCTACTTTTTTGCCTGAAATGTTTTCTGTGTTCCTTCTAAACCAACTGAAATCCTGCTCATCCTTCCAAGTGCTACTCCACAAAGATGCTGTTTCTGATACCATAGTTACATTTAATGACTGATTTTCAGTACTTCCATAGTTTTTGGCTTATGCCTTTATTTGCCCTTATCACAATCTGCCGGGCATTATAGATGTTCGTCTCCACCACCTCCTGGAAATTCTTAGGAAGAAGAAATCAGTAAGGACGGGGTACAGCCTGATGGTTGGAAGGAGGAGCTTCAGAATCAGACAAATCTAACTTGGATTCTGATTCTGTTACTCAACTTCCACAAGATCTTTGGAAAGCTGACCACGGAGAATCTTAGATTTTTCATCTCTTGAGTGAAGGTAATATGGGACAGTATGCTCTGTACTCTGACTCCTGGGTTCAAATCTTGGGCTATTACTTTACCTGTTCATATCTAGGATTCCTTTCCTGTAAAACAAGGATGATAAGAGAGTAGTAGAGCAATAATGATTTCACATAATGAAATTGTGAGAATTAAAGTAATTAATTTAAGTAAATTATTTAGAACAATGTAGGGTGAACAAATAAACACTCAATAAATGTTAGTTATTTTTAATGTTATTATCCCATAGAGTTGTGGTGAGGAAAATACAGCATCCTGTTTATAAAGAGGTAACCACATAGTAGATGCCAAAAAAGCAGTAGCTGTTATACTGTGCAGTGACTATGATCTTCCAGTACTTTAGAAGGTGCTCCCCCAAAATTGCTGTTCAATGGAATGTGATGTTTTTTAAGGGAAGTGTCATATTGGAAGAATAAAAAAAATGGCATCGATTTATAATGAGGCAACAAAATAGGTTAAGCACAGGTCTTGTCTAATTCTTAACAGTTGCTTCTCTTGTTGCTTGACGATCATCTTGTAGCTTACATGAAGAAGTAATATTTTTATCATTAGATTAAATACAAAAATATACTTTTGTGCTTAATATTCCCTTTAGCCGGCCCAGCATACCAAGCAGAGGGTAAAAATACTAAAGAAGATATACTAAAGTCTTCTATTCTCCCACTGGAGCTTTAAAAAAGTCAGAGCTTTATAATCGTTTATGGAACACAGACCAGCAGGAGAGTAGAAGTGTGAACACAGGAGAGAACTGGTAAGTTTAGCCTCCTAAGAATTTTTTCTTTTAGAGAAACGTCTAAAACAATGCCTGATTTATAGCAATTCATAAAGTCTGAATGGACCTGACATGCAGGTTAATGAAGGCCTCAGCAGGCTATAAAAGCTGCCTCTGTAAAGAGATGAGACTGTTTTTGTGCAGCTTGTCAATTTGGGCACATTTTTATGCACATTTTCAAATTCTGAACACAGAAAGCTGATCACATAATTTACAACTTTTTTTTTCTAACTGGGCTATTGGACATATTGGCTCTATATACAAAATCCAAAATCAGTACACATAATCTAATATACGATGTGACAGAAGAACTTAGTGTTTAGAGTCAGCAGTGTCCTGGACAAAGCTTTAACAACCAGAGAGGATAATCTCTCCTTATGGAAAGCCTCTGTAATATCTGAAGTAACCTACCTAATGACATCTTGTCATTGTACCATGACATAATGTGATAAGAGTGAATTTTAATCACTGAATTCTACGATGATACACATCCTTTACCTGGTACAGGTGTATAGTGGGTTGCTTATCCACAAGCCTTTTTTTTAATCCTCCATTTCCACAAGCAAGCACAAGCAGTGCACTTTAATTTGTCTATTTAATCACACTATGTGTGGCAGAACTGACACGGCTTGCAGAGTGAATGTGAAGTTAATTTCTTATAAAGCACTTGCAAACACTGATGTTTCTATACATATTGCTATTCCCAAAGACCAGGAAGCAGATGAATGAAGAATCCTATTTGAGAACAGAGTTTTCATTTTCTCTTCCAGGAAGACAAGCTGGCTGGCGTTTCTATATGTAGCTTGGTTTGATAATAAAGTATTTCTTGCATGCCTTTTGTGTGCACGTTTTCTGAATTTGGAGTCTCTATCTTGTTCCAAGCACCAGGCATCTGTTTATGCTGCTCTCCTGGTCCAGAATGGGATTCATCCTTTTCTCTTGCTATTTGAATCCTGTTTTCTTCCTTCAAAAACTGGCTCTAATCTTCCTTAAGAAGCCTTTCTTGACTACTCCTTCCCATACTAGTTTGATCCTTTACACAATCTCTTACATTCATAGAGACGGAAAAACAGCTCAGCTTTGAAGAGTCTTTTAATGACTTTAAGGATCTTAGTTTGACCTCTCTAATTATACTATGGGCTAATTGAAGGAAAATGGCAGAATTTTACTCCTTCACATATGCCCCTTTTCTTGTTCAGCTTATTCAGGTTCTTTATTTATTGCTTCTTTTTTAAATTTTTTTTAAAGATCAGCACCTGAGCTAACATCTGTTGCCAGTCTTCTTTCTCCTTCTTCTCTCCCCCTCGTCCGCCTTCTCCTTCCCTCCCCCTCCCCCGCCTTCTTCTCCCCAAAGCCCCCCAGTACATAGTTGTATATTCTAGTTGTAGGTCCCTCTGGTTGTGCTATGTGGGACGCCACCTCAACATGGCCTGATGAGTGGTGCCATATTGGCACCCAGGATCCGAACCAGTGAAACCCTGGGCCATCAAAGTGGAGCTTGTGAACTTAACCACTCAGCCATGGGGCAGGCTCCCCAGGTTATTTATTTTTAGAAAACCTCAAAACATCTGATTGTGACATTTATACAGGCGCATTACAGAGATTTTGGAAGATACAGGAAAGTATAATAAAGGAGATAAAAATTCTACCAACTTGTGATAACCGTGGTTAAGGACACTCATACCTGTTCTCCCCATCTTGTTCTTTTGTACACACAGACACAGAGGGTTAAGTAAGGGTCATGTTGTACATGTAGCTTGTTATCCTGCTTTGACAACTTTTATATTCTCGTTTGATGAAATATTCTTTTGATAGATTATTTTTAATGACTATGTAATATTCCATCTTAAGAACATATGTTTCACTTTAAAAATTAAACAACACATGCTGATTGGCTCTGAGTTGGGGATGAAATACAGTGGCCTGAACTTTCCTTCATCCATTTTGAATTTAAGGTATTAGGAGAAAAGTCAAAAAATGAGATGGTAAAACAAAAATCAAGAGGGTTAACTGTCTGAAAACGTGTGACAATATACCACCACATTGCGGAGATAACTGTGATGTACCTGTACATTGCCTACTATTGATTTGTATCTGTGAAAATTTCCACAAATTTACTATGAAAATTATAGCAGTTAATGCAGACTTATCAGTTTTAGAGAAAACTGAAAAATAAACTAAGGTTCTGTTAAATAATTTGAGCCTCAGAGTAGTCTTATTTTAAGTACTAATAAAACACATACGGGATGAGTTGGTATGTTTTAACTGCAAGAGGAAAAAGTCTTTGGAAAAAATTATTCCATAAGATTATATAGTGACTTTTAAAACAGTGTCACAAAAGCCAAAGGATCTAACAATCAGGTGGCCTTGGATCCCATGTATTTCTGTCCCTTACTAGAGGCTCACTAAAGGGTCAGGCCTGATCCTATTATCCAGACTGCTGGGGCTGGGGGTTGGTAAGGGTGAGAGTGAGAGGGGACTAGAAGAGGCGGGGGGAGTAGGATCTTACTGGCTCAGTACCTCTTTTATCCTACAGTTGTCCTACTCTGACCTTGGGATTCCAGTAGTCCAAGCACATGGTCCTTCCCTCTTCTGCCATTTCCCCTGTGGCTCTTTTTGCTTCAAGACCAGATCAACTTATAACTCGGTCTCATGCTTCATCAAACCAGCAACCCAGTTTACCGCCTTTGAACCCCAGAATTCCCGTTCTTACGACCCTATTTCCTGTGCATAAATATCGACCAAAGCCCGCTCCCCCCTGCTTGGAAAGTCACCTGGGTCTTCTGTTCAGTACAGACGCTTTCCAAATCAGTACCCGCAGCCAGCTTAAGTCCCTATGAATACAGAGGCCTTCTTTGACCTCTAAATCTAAAGCAGGTCTTCTAGTCGCAAGTTAACTGCCTGGCCCCCAGGGATGTTCTGTACAGTGGCCCTGTTTACTGTCTACACAGAACTTAACACAACCTGAAAATACTTTATCTAAAAGCTTTCTGTGTTCTCAATACAATTTGAATGAATGAATCGTTTGTACTGGTTAGAGATTTCACTCCAGTGCCCATGTCCTCACATTCCTTTCATAATCAATCTGGAGGCTGTTGATGTGCACAAAATACGTCTTTTAATGTGCCCTGTACCTGGTCATTTGGCTTCCACTGGGTATCAGTTCATCAAAGTGTAAATTAATTTCAAGAATAACTTCAAAATGGCAAAGATGGAACACAAGGACCACACGCAAACACACACATGACATTATTTCCTATGTATCTAATATACATTAGTGCCTATTGTTTTGGATTTATAATATATGTGATATCCATATAAAATATGAAAATATATTGTTATAAGTACTCTATTGACTCTGGAGATGGTAAACGGAGGCACATGATGATAAGCACTATAAGCATAATTGGGTGGATGAGTTTAAGAAATTTCTCACAGAGATTTCTTTTATATCTTTGTCATAATTAGTCTTCTGTAGACGTTTTCCACAATGGATTCAAGAAAGAAATGTACCCAGATTTTAAGAAATTATCTCTCTTCTTAAATGCCAGCTTTGTTGAAATGAAAATAATTTTATTAAACCATAAGCAAAATCTATTTTCTCTTAGGTTTTTAATTATTTCTTTCTTTGTGAAAATAAAAAGGGTATCAATACGCTCAAAGGAAACAATGAAAGAGATGTGGAAGCAGAGTTTCAGGTGTAAGGGTGAATTATATAATTCAAATGCAGTAAACCATTAGAAACACAGTTGACAATGGCATGAGATACTCATTTTTTTCAGTACATGCTTATCTTGTGCTAACAAGACATTTTTAGGCAATTAGCTTGCTCAATTGACTAAGCATCTCCTACCTCATTTACTTGAATAAAGATATGCAGCAGAGAAACTTCAGCAAGAGACAATGATGATATAGTGGCATACAGACAAGGCAGAAACAAGTCTTTGCCGGAAAATACCTTATACAAAGCAATATACCACTTGGCAAAATTAGCGTGCTGTTTTCCCAATTTGAAAAGCAAAGCCATTGAAATTCTCAATTTATTTGAATACTTGGGTAAAAAAATAGAGAATCAAATATCAAAAATTTATTTGGAAAATTAGGTGGAAAAAAACCTCCTATCTTATTTCTTCTATATTTTTCCTAGAATTATTTTTTGTTTTAAGACAGTTGGGTTTTTCTTATTAAATAAATATGCACATTCTTAAACAATGACACAAATATTTAAGAAATCATTATTCTTTCATTACTCATTATGAAACGAAGTTAACCATATAACAGGTGAAGTCTTAAAGAATTTGTGGGATTTAAAAAAACCAAAGAAAAAAAGTGTTAAAAATAATACAGTAAAATCTACAAGGGTTTAGGTGTAATGTCTTTGAAAGAGTAGTTTTTTAAAAAACTTCTTCAAGAAATAGTACAATTGAGAATCCTAACGTACTAAGAAGCATAATAAACAGTATGGGGAATGTATCTTCCAAGATCAATAGCACAATTCCCTGAACAATCTAAATAA